>NC_134483.1:157562630-157767630 GCF_040206685.1 Ascaphus truei | reverse complement strand
GCAATTGTATAGGTTTGTCGAACACTGTATATATATATATATATATATATATATATATATATATATATATATATAAAACACACAAGAGAGAACTAAGACAATCCCCTAATTAGCACTCTAAAATATACCACAAAAATAATCAAATTAAACTGTTGTGAAAAGAACTGGATGCTCCGTCAGTACAGAAAATGAAAAAGATTTTATTTTTAGAACAGCAATGAACACTAACTTAAAAACA
Organism: Ascaphus truei; assembly: GCF_040206685.1. Classification (NCBI taxonomy): domain Eukaryota; kingdom Metazoa; phylum Chordata; class Amphibia; order Anura; family Ascaphidae; genus Ascaphus; species Ascaphus truei. The sequence goes on along the minus strand of NC_134483.1, from coordinate 157,767,392 downwards.
TAAACACACAAATGGCAGCTCCAAAAAATACAGGCTGTGACTCACTAGAAAAAAAAAAAAAAAATATATATATATATATATATATATATATATATATATATATATATATATATATATATATATATATATATAAATAAAATCATCTTCAGCCCCTCAAGATTACTGAAATCAAAAGTCACAGATGCATTATATTGCAATTATAAAGAATGGAACAAAAATGAAAAATTGTGGAATTGATACCAAGGCAATGCAGTTTATATGGTCTACTTAAGTATTGCAAAGGATTTTAATACATTGTCAAAAGATTACAAAAGATAGGTAAATGATTTGAAGAAGAATATTTGCACCTAAACTGAAAACTAGTTTAAGTATGGGTAGCAGAGAATTATCATATATTGCATGGAATCTTTTCAGAATGAGCTAAAGTGTAAGTGAAGTACCTCACAGTTCAGTAGAAGGTCCTTTACAAAGGAGAGGAATGGTGGGGCCCAGGATATAGTTATGCTTTGGGCCACTACAATTTGTGGAGTTGTTGAGGGGTAGAAATGGCTGGGCCCAGGATAGCTACATATGTAGCAAGACACTGTATTTTGCGCCGTGGATGAACAAGCAAATGTCTGTGGCGCCAGGGACTGCCATGATAGAGCTTGGGGGGTCCATGGACGAGTAACAGCACAGAAGACTATTAGGTTTGTGGCATCGAAGACTGTTAGACTTGCTATAGCTGTATCTCCTTGCCCCCTACGAGATGAAGGAAAATGACAGGGCCCCCCGATATAGAATTGTGCTGGGTCTTGCATAGTTACGCACACTCATTCTCCTGATTGAGAGTAATATTTGAGCATGTAGGAAAAATCTCCTGAACATTGGGTGGTGGATCTCAACTGTTCATATCTTCTGTATTCATATATTGAGGCTTCACGTTCGTATTTTCAGTCTTCATTTGCACCTTCAGTCTTCATAATTTCAAGTGCACAACTCTTTCTACAGTATAATGACAGTGTTTCTCCAGGTTGAGAAGATAATAGTTCAGTGTGTAGACAAAATGTCTTAAATGACAAATGTCTTAAACCTAACCACTAACCTACTGTACTGTATATTGAGCCTTGGAATAAAAACTCAAGAACATGGAGATGTTGCTCTCCATTGCTCATACTGTATCTTCAATCTTCATTCATATATACAGTATCTTCAGTCTACTCTAAGTTCATACTGTATCTTCAGTCTTTATATTTGCAGTCTATATAGCTTCAGTGAATATATATTCAGTGTTTATACTGTCAGTCTTTGTGTTTGCAAAAAGTACACACCCCATCTGTGACCTGGTTGGTCAAAAGAAGGTCACATTGAGCTCGGTTGTCTTTCTTGTACGTACTGTAGGTGTAGACATCATGGGACTCCCCATTGTGTATGCAAAAATGACACACACGGTCCAGGTCCTTGGGTTGACCAGGAGGGAACTTGATTTGGGTTGAACTGCATAGGCCTGACATCTGTTGCGGCTACTGCCCTCAGAGGCTGGACTGGGTCACGTGGGTCCTGAAGAATGGTAATCTTGGGGGGTTGCACCATCTGTCAAGTTACACTTGTAGAGTACATACTAAAAGGAGGAGGATCTAATTTTGCCATTGTTTTGTAAAAATCCTAAACCAACACCAAAACCAACCAAATTAAGTTTTCTTTATATAAAATCCAAAGCCAAAACACTAAGAATATTTAGAACCAAAACCAATCCCCAGCCAAAAGACCAGTGCAATCCCCTACTGTAGTAACATGGTCACAAAACAATGGCAGCACAGGTGTAGAAGACACTATTGCAACCATTTACGCAATGAGTTGTAATAACAAAAATGCTATCGAAAGCAGTAGTTAAGAAGATAACACATGTTCTTTAACACGTCATTTTGTGCATTAACTCGTGTTGACAGGATAATAATGTCTGCTACACCTGTCTCTGTAAGTAATTTAAAACATATGCATGCATGTTTTGTACTAATTTTTGCTAATATATTTCACTTTGAAAACATGTAGTGTGTGAATGATTATGATGAAAATGTAAAACAAACAAATATATATCATTTACCTTTTGTAAACAGAAGAAAACATATTTTTGCTTCCCAAAAAGAGTACACTACATATTTACTTCACTACAAACATCTATGGGTCAACCACTTGTAAACCCCAGACAACCCCCTTAGGTTCCCTGTAACTTCCCTACAATACACTGGCTCCCTATTCCATCCCCACGCCTGCCTTACAGGTGCACTGGAAAATGTTACCCGACTGTTGCGTAGCACTTTCTCAAGACATGTTAAAGCCGATTTAAACCAAAACAAAAAGCTATATACTGTAACTTAATAGCAGACAAAAATGTATAGGATCCTAAAAAGAGGACATCTACTGTAGTAGTCCTATGCACAGATTTAACTTTAATAACTTAGGATTTCATATTTTTATATCTATTTTTAAATATTATTATCCAAAAATGTCACATGGAGCAGTGTTTACAAGTTAAGGTGAAATTATTTCTACATGCAGTGTAGACGCTTTTTAATTTTGCGAACTAAAATTTTAATTAATCAACCTATGCCAAATAATAGATACAATCTACTGCTTTAAACATCTCTGAACTTTTGGAGAAAAAATGTAATCCAGTCCTTTAGGACGAACTTAGTCAGGGTGACAAACAATATTAAGGAGCATATCAATTACATTGCACTAAGCCATAAGGCACTGTGTGCCCGTTCTCATGATGTTTTTGCTGTTTTTCTAGGGGGGAATATATCCACCACTCATCAGAGCATCAGAAGGGAAGTGGAGCCCCCTCCACTTCTGTACATGTAACTGGGGGACAGTAGCCGCCATGTGATACTGCATAAAATGATTATGTGGTTGCGATCCTGTAAGCCTGGTTGAAATCAGGTGTCATTGGTCTCCAGGCAGCAAAATGTTTAAGACTTGCAGTGATACAATAGGTTGTTCAGAAATGCTTGAAGCTGAAATCATAAGAGAAATATATGTAGGTTAGCTGAAATATGCACAAGCAAATGTATTCTGTGTGTCAAGAATGTTTAGTGACTTGTATGTATAGGTGAAATAAAGACACTACAGTAGTTTGTCCTGTGGTAACCTTCATCTTCATAAGGAAATGAATACAAATAGCATAATTTATGAGGCATGAATAGTAGGAAATACTTTTATCATGCACACATACTGTAAGTGCATTTCAGTAGCAAAATAGTTTATGATTTTTGTTATCAAGACTGACAAAATAAGTTACATTACAGGAAGGGCTGACAGAGTGGAAATCAAATTATTACAACACTGAAGTGTTCAAATACAGTTTCATATATATTTTTTTCTTTAAAAAGTATGCACTGCTGTCTAGTCTGTTTTTTATGGCCTGAGGTCTAGTAACATAAAGTGACTTGCCAATGGTTACAAAGAGATCACACAGAGATTCATATCTTATTAACTACTACTTCTTCGCTCTATGGTTTCTATTCAATATGCTGTGAAGTAATCCTCCTCATGTTGTGGAAGGTTTAAGTCCCATTCTTTTACCAAAGATGAACTCTTCTCTACCAGTGGAAAGGCTTTTCTTTTTAAACATATTGAAGGTAAAACTATATGATAAGGTAACCATACAGTATGGTTAATTGATAATGAGAACAGGGGGTTCTACAGTAGTCTTATTTTTAAAATATACTCTAAGCATAAACATTGTTTCTTCACATCAAAAATTAGAATCAGTTAATCATAATAATCACACTTACTGTAGTTTGCATTAGTTGTCTGATTGTTATTTGTTAATATTTACACTTGCCATTTACAACAACACATACTGTAATATGGCTATACAGTACATCATTTTATCTTTTATCTCTTTATTATCTTTTATCCTTTATTAACAAAAAGGAAGAAGGCAGCACTCCGTAAATAGATATACAATTTAGAAAATGAAGGAACACCTGTAAGCCATCATAGTGGGTGAGATGAGATTAGTACATTTTAAACAAAGTTCCAGCACTCAAATAAAGAAATGTTTATACATGTATGATCTTATCATACACACCATTGAATGAACACAAAAGGAACTCTTTTTAAATAAGGAAAAAATTAAGACCCTTGGATTGAAGTTGGGTACTATGGATCTTCTTTTAGGACTTAGCCACTTTGAAAGTACATCTGGATAAAAGTTCTGTTGATATTCGCAGAGAGATCAAGATCCGAAAAAGGAAAAAGTTCCTAAGAGAAATATATGATAATAGCACTGGTTTGGATACAACAAGACTATGTACATACTAAAAACAGGTGACAAAGACATACTGTATTAACATAGGTCTTGTGACTGGGAAACTACCTCAGGCAGTGATTTTTCCTCTAGCGCTCATTATTTAGATCTCAGCCAAGGATACATGGCAGTTTTACAGGAAGACTCAGAGAGGGGGCAGGAGGTTTCGTTTGAGGAATGACACCTCGATGAAAGAGATGACGTGCGAGAAGGAGACACTAGAAAATCTTGTGGTAAATATTTCACAAAGACAACTTTCATCTATTGAAATTTTATCTTTTAATAAAGGACTTTCCTTTGTCCCAACACATGGGATCGACTGTTTTGATCTTGACAAAGATTCGTTTAGATTCTTCCGCAATATAAGACTTAAGGCCTTTTTTTCTATAGAGACGAATATGAGCATACCCTCTGTTAGTAGTCCAGGAACTTCTTTAACTGATACTGCTACAGCTCCAGCTCTTGGAACTTTTTAGACTTTGACCAAGAATATTAAATCTAAGAGTCATTTTAGGCCTCCACCAGTTAACCATACTGTTGAGACTTTTGCCAGGCTTATTGAGAAGGAGGTTGATGCATTTAGGAATCGAAGACAGAGGATATATCAACATCAAAAAAGGGTGTGTGTGCTGAGCACGTACATTTTAAGTGAAACTTCTTTGTCTTTTGTCTCTGTTTTGTCACAGAAATTGTATTTGTGATGGTGCTGTTTTCAATGAAAAATCAAAACACAATTTCAGTGACAAAACACAAAGAAGTTTGACTTAAAAAGCACGTTCTCGGCACCCCCCCTCTGTTTTAGCTATTTGCACTTCTATATTTATAATAAATGTGAATTCCTTGCATGTGTCTCTGTGTGTGTGTGTCTCTGTGTGTATGTGACATCACTTCCGTCACCATGAAGTCCATTTAGGAATCGAAGACAGAGGATATATCAACATCAAAAAAGGGTGTGTTGAGCATGTACATTTTAAGTGAAACTTCTTTGTCTTTTGTCTCTGTTTTGTCACAGAAATTGTATTTGTGATGGTGATGTTTTCAATGAAAAATCAAAACACAATTTCAGTGACAAAACACAAAGAAGTTTGACTTAGAAAGCACGTTCTCGGCACCCCCCTCAGTTTTAGCTATTTGCACTTCTATATCTATACTAAATGGGAATTCCTTGCATGTGTCTCTGTGTGTGTGTGACGCCACTTCCGTCACCATGAAGTCCATTTAGGAATCGAAGACAGAGGATATATAGCCGCGGCACCTTTTATTCTCCAACGTCTCCGAATTTTTTCGGGATTTTTTTCCGAATGCCACGCACTTCACCGCACTTCACCACGTTCATGCCGCATTCTGACCGCATTTATATCGCATTCATGTTGCATTCACACCTGCGGTTGATGCGTGGTTGATGTGTTTATTAATAATGGTTCGGATTTAATTGGTTGCAATTCTTCGCGTATCCGCCAGATGGCAGATATTCATGAATTGTAATGCGCATGCGCTTCAGTAATGTGTCGACTTGCAGGTGTTTAAAAAAATACCACAGTGGTCCACTGTAAATTGGCCTTGGGACTGAAGAAGTTACAATAATGTATCAATTTAGGCTTTTCATATTAAAGAAAGACAAGCACCCGTTTCTGTTCTGATTATTGTCCTGGGAATCCCGCCATGAGTGCACAACTGCAGTCCATGTTCAAAAAACCCGACAGAACGTACGCTTATTTAATATGGGCCGCGATTAATGCAACAGATATTAAGATGGCAACAGTTGTTCAAATTTATCAGTATTTTATTGAAAACTATGACTTTTACAAATTTTCACCAGATGCTCATGTGTGGAAGCGTGCAATAAGGAAAAAGTTATGTAGCGATCCATGTTTTTTTCGTATTGATCCCGCTGTTATTGGAGGGTATTGGTGTGTATCACTGGGTTTTTCCCGTATCTATGATCATGGAGACTGCAAAAGGCGAAAGGTCATGTTAAAACCAACTAAGAAACATCAGTCGCTGGCAAGCAATGCGACAGCGACAGCTTGCAATAACGGTCCGACCGTCGGTGAAAACCTGGTGACCGGCACTCCTTGCTGTTTGTCCCCGCCCGGATACCTGCAGCCTGAGCCGTATTTCGCGTACAGATTCGAGCAAGCTTGCATGTACCTAAGCGATTTCCAGCCTCATCAGCTGACTACAGGTGTAGTAGTCCCGCTGTCACCTGTCAACGACATGTATGATCAAGAATACGGGACTGGCAGTGGCTCGGCGCCAGCTGATTGGCAAAGTCTATGGTGAGTAATGTTGCTGTATTTTATTCTGTTTTTGAAATATCAATATCAATGCGATTCAAAAGTCAAGCGATTCTCCTGTAAGCAATATCATTAGCTGAGCAGCTTCTACAGTAGATACTGCACAATTGGTGAAAAGCTAGGCGCATGCGCATTGGAACCTTCTTGAAACGCATATGCGTGTCATCACATCGACGGTAGGCGCTTGCGCATGTGAACAGGAGACGCCCCCCGAGAAAATTATTGTTGGGACTGGCTGTGGGAACTTCTTTAGGGGACTGACTGACCATTACAGTAAAACTTTTACTTTTTTTTTGTTCCTCAGAAAAGAAAACGTTGTCATCTCATGCGGAAAACGGCAAATGGAGAGATTTCGAAGGATAATATCGCTTTGTGTTACAATGCCTGCACATTGCTGAATCTGATTTAAAAAAAACACGTACCGGAGTCTACAGTTTTGTGGTTTAGTGGCCGTTGTTATTGATTAGGATAGAATACTGTAACTGAGAGCTTCATAGAAAACCTGAAACAGTATGCTGTTGTTTTCAGACGGTATACAATACTTTATTCTATATACTGTATATTAAACCCGAAAAATAAAAAGTATGCATTTATTCTACATGTATTCCAGTACATATGTGTATTCTATACCCGTACAGCATGTATTGTTTTAATACTCTTGTGATGTACAGTACTGAGCATGCCTACAGTATACAGTACAGTATGCCTGGACAGTACTGTACAGTATGTTCTAGAAACACTGTATTTTGTTACAGTATAAAAGGAGACAATGGAACAATTTAAAACAAATCAACATTTTCTTTTATTGGTGGAGTAAGTGCAAAAACATTTATTTACAAATACAATGTAAAAACATTTTAAGTGCACAGTAATTCAAAACATCAACAGGTGTATGGTTTACTGCTAGTGAAAACATTTATGTACAGAAAGTAAAAATATTTACAGTCAGTCAGGCCTGCACAACTCCAGTCCTCGAGGGCCACAAACAGCCCCAGTTTTAAGGATAACCTTGAAAACCAGGCCTTTTTGCGGCCCTCAGAGACTGGAATTGTGCAGGTCCTGTGTACAGTTAGGAAAAACATTTATTTATTCATACAAGTTAAAACACGAAACATCTCCTTTATTAAAGTACAGGAAGTCAAAACATGTACAGTACAACAGTATGGTGTTATTAAAAAAAATTCTTTATTCATAAAATTTAAAAAATGCAACATCTCCTTTATTAAAGTACGGAAAGTCAAAACATTTACAAAAACATTTACAAAAAATAAACAACAGTTGAACAGTCACGCAAATTCGATCCCCACCAGATTGTCCTTCCAGGGCCGATGCCTTGTATAGCGCAAAATGCCATTAATGGAGTCTCGAACGATTTTCATTAAAGGATCTGAAATTGAAAAATAGCGCCGCAATTCCTCCACAATAGTCCTTCTGAAATTTTCAGGAAGCGCTCTTTTTTCGCGATTTCCTTCGTAGTTCGCATTGTAGACCACCACGTGTCCTACTTGGTTTACTGCGGGGGGGATTAAAAATTAACATGGCATACTTCTGGGGTAAAGCAGCACTTATCACCCTATACTTCTCCCTGAGTGCCGGTGGCAGCTCGCGCAGAATGATGTCGGGCACCGTATCGATGCAAGCGTATGTAGGTTGGGTTCTTGGAGCTGGTGTTCTTCTGTGAGCGGGTGTGCTTGTGGTGGCGGTCGAGGGTAGGTTGTCTGGGAGGAAGCTTTCCTCCTGTCTTGGTCGCCGTATTGTCTCCTGGCGTGGAATTGACGGGGTTGTTATGTTATCCTCCTCCTCAACGGCATGCATGTACAAAAATTCTTCTGGTGGAGGGGGTGCGCTTGGTGTTGGAAGGCGGTCGAAGGTCCCATTCATCACATCCATGCCACCCTCCTGCTCCGGTGTCGGGGATACAGGGGCATGAACACCGAGCAAATTATGTATCCCCGCTATGTCAGTCTCTATCTTCTCCATCCGTTGATCCATCTTCTGCATCCGTTGATCCATATTTAGCATGGTCTCTAAAAGCAGGTCTATCTTTACCAGCACAGTAGAGTTCCTGGGGATATCCACACTTAACCCATTCAGCATGCAGTCTTATGAGCTGGTTCTTGTGCATGGCGTGCTGTGGAGGATGAGATGGGGGTTCCATGGAGAGAAGCGGCAGCATCATCGAAGAAGGATGGAGGAGGTGACCTGTGGATTTCCGGGAGAGAAGCGGCAGAGACGTCTAAGCGTAATGGAGAAAGTGACCCGTGGATTTCAGGGGCACCAGCGGCAGCATCGTTGAAGAGCAGTGGCGAAGATGGGATGTGGGTTTCCGGGAGAGCGGCGGCAGCGTCGTGGATGAGTAGTGGAGAAGACGGGCTGTAGATTTCTGGGAGAGCGGCGGCAGAGTCGTCGAAGCATAAACGAGGAAGTGGCCTGCGGTTTCGATGGGTTGGCTGCCATATGTTTTGCGTTGAGTGTACATCACCAAATTTCTTCTTGACATAATAAGGCTTACGTGTGATTTGGATAATTTGGATCAGACCAAAACGTCTTCAGAGTATCTGTCCCCGTCCAGATTATTTTCCATATATATATATATATATATATATATATATATATATATATATATATATAGTGCATGCACTGAGAAAAAATCACGCTGACACACAGTAGTTCAGAATGATAATGTCTGACTTTATTCCTACAGACCACGTTCATATATAGAGGCTGCAGGGGGGGATTGTATGCAAAAGGAGCTCTCTCAGGTCTAAAGGTTGTGTGTAAAGACACATGTCAGTATCTCATTGGTTCTTGTTGGGTCTTTTCCTTGTATGGTCTTGTTGTTGCAGTTTATGGTCCTGTTATTGCAGGTTTTTTGGACACATCAGCATTTGAGGGGAATTCCTCGGTGCCATCTTCCTTACTTGAAGGGAGGGGTAGCTGCGGTAGCCATTTTGAGTAAGGAATCATAGCAAAGTATTACAGATGAAGAAATAGGCATTTTATCCAATCCATCACAATCCCCCCTAGAAATGTCTATTTCTAAGTCTGTCCCTAGATGTATACTAACTCATCTGTCCAGATGTGCCTGGGAACTCTTTTGTGCTGTACGTTAGACGAGTCATGGCTTGTCCATGACCCCCCTTGCCACAGACTTTGCACATAAGGAAGTCAGATGCTGTCCCTATGGATTTATACTATTGTACTTAACTGGGAGGGACTGTAACGGAGTAAATGGACCATCTTCCGAGAGTGGAGTATTATTATCTGACTGCAGAAAAAAGGTAGGAGTGCTATTGTCAACAGCTTTGGTCATGAACTTTTTAAAACATGGGAGAACACAGCAGACAATAATCCCAAACAAAACAAAAATAATAACTATTGCGATGCCTATTTGGGCGAGAATCTTTTGCCATCCCGTTAGCCAACCAAAATACTGGTCCCATGGATCAGTAATCCCGGAATTCTTCTTGAGTTCAATTGACAGTTCTTCTAATTTCTTAATGGCTAATGTGACTTTACCATTGGGGCCAGTGTTATCGAGAATGTAGGTACAACAGGTTCCCGTATTCTCAATCATCTTGCAAACACCTCCCTTCTCGGCTAGAATCATATCTAAAGCCATTCTATTCTGGAAGGTCATATAAGATGTTGGAGCCAATTGGTCCGCAATACCTTGTAATGCATCTCTGGTGTAATTGACAAACCGTTGTTGGTTGTAATACACATAATTAATCCAATCAACGTTTTTATTAATGGTAACTATGGGAATCAGAGATTCAAATCCTGCTTTAACCTGGTCCCTGGCTTTAAACTGGTCAGGCACCCCCCTTGGGACCCCTATAGCATCAATATAAACATGAGGGTCAAAACTACCGGGGAGGGTGGAGCGTTTGGTGAGGTGGTGTGTTGTAGGGACGTTATTACCTGGGGAATGGTCTGCGAGAATATGTAAGGGCATCAGGACTTTTGCTAGGGCGCACTTTCCAGTCCAGCTTCCTTCTAATCTAGTCCGAATTTTTAGATCCCCACATATCCAATAGATATCGCCTAACGATCGGACCTGGTTCTGAACCAGTGTTCCGGAGAGATTACTATATTTAGAACAATATCCAAAGGTGAAATTACCCAAAAATCTACCTTTATGGTCGTGGTTAGCATAACAGGTGTAGTTCCCCTGGTATATTGTAATCCATTCCTCAGGCCGGGGTGCCTCTGTGATTATAGGGTATTCTTTTTTCCAGACTTCACACGAGGTGTGATTAGTGGAGGTGTTGGTGAATAAACTGAGGAAACATTCTTCACTGTCCTCTGGGATATTGAGGGCCACTGTGCCCAAATGGGGTCTAGCACTACCACAGACATAACAATTGGATCTATTATGACAATTTGCACTATATCGCATCCATTCAAGCCACAAATTGGTGTCAGAGAATCCAGTTCCCGTGGCCATAGTATTTTCAAATATGGGGTTACCTACTGCCACCATGTTTTCCAATGTATGGAAATGTGGTTTAAGGGGTTTTTTCTCTGGCTCGGGGGTTTTTCGGGTTGACATCTGCCAATCTTTGGAATGATACATATCCTGTAGTTTGAACTTCCCGTAGGCTCCCCTTGTATCTCCTTTTATCCAAGACCCTAGAACATATACACCAGCGTCCCCGGGGCTAGGGTTTTCTATAGTTAGTGTGAGTTTCATTATTTTACCCGTCTTACCACTGACTAGACATGTACTGGTTTTCCGCAAGGTCATCCTACTAATTAGAGACTTGCCATTCCTGTCCTTCCTTGCTAGGCCACTTTGTGGTCGGTATCCCCAATCTTTTCCCGTGTTCCATCCTACTGCTCCTCAGTAACCACATTCCTGTCCCCAGTAGGAATCCGTTACGCATATATAAGTAGACCTGAAACCGACATTGCTGTATCGATTACATTGCCAATGTTTGAGGGGCAGCGGACTACATTACAATAATCAAAGGAGAAGGTAGCAACATGAGTATTGGATGAATTATACCAAAACTTGACTACCCCTTCATGTTGGGTGATAGCAATCTCTTGTGCCCCCCCTAGACCCAACAAGCAAAAGATATATAGCATCATTTTCCTTCTGAGGTGTCCTCGTTGGGAGCTGGAACCTTCTTGCAATGAGAGGCGTGTATCCAGGTGTTCTTGCCAGCTAGTTTGACTGATGTCGCTGTGGTCAACAGAACTTGGAAAGGACCATCATATCTGGGCTCTAGGGAGTGTTTCCTTACAAATTTCTTCACGAGCACCCAGTCTCTGGGCACGAGTCTATAAGTCCCGGTATCTAGATCTGGATCTGGAATAGAAGAAAACACTCGACCATGTATATTAGTTAGTTCTTGCGCTAGGGCAGTTACATATTTGGTCAAAACATCAGACTGCATTTGTAACTGCTGTGGCTAGTAACAACCAAGTTTGGGGGCAGTACCAAACAGTATCTCAAATGGGGATAGAGCATGTTCCCCTCGTGGGGTGTATCGAACACTGAACAAAGCAATGGGTAGACTATCTGGCCAGGGCATATTTGTTTCCTGGGCCATTTTCAACATTCTAGTTTTCAGTGTGCCATTCATTCTTTCTACCTTTCCGCTACTCTGGGGATGGTATGGGGTGTGGAAAGCAAGGGTGGTCCCTAGTGCGGACCAAATTTCTTTAGCTAACGTAGCAGTGAAAGCGGGGCCTTGGTCGCTTTCTATTACTTCAGGTACCCCATATCTACAAACCACCAGGAGTTTTTTTGCTGTTGTTTTCCCAGTGAGATTGGTGACAGGATAGGCTTCTGGCCATCCTGAAAACATATCTACAATTACTAACGCATATTCAAAACGGCCCGATTTTGGCATCTGAATATGGTCAATCTGGATACGCTGGAAAGGGTATAAGGGCCTTGCAAGGTGTTTCTGCGGTGGTTTTTCCACACGTCCTGGGTTACACTTTGCACAAATTGTACATGATTTGCAGAAAATACTAGTCATTGGGGTAATTCCAGGTGCCACATAGTATTTGTCGATCAGTGCATTCATAAGAGTCTTCGAGAGATGTGCTGCTCCATGTGCCCATTGTACCACAGCAGGATACAGTGCCCGTGGCAGACAAAGTTTCTTTTTGTACTCGTAAATTCCTTCTTGGGGTGATGCACCTCTTTTCTTCCAGCTTTCCTTTTCTTCCTTTGTTGCAGATTCTTGCAACTTCTTCAGATATTCTCGATTTACTGGGAGGTTCTGCATTAACGGAACCATCCTTGTCGTGTCCACTCGATCTTCCACTTCTCGTATCCCGCTGGCAGCTTGTTTTGCCGCAGCATCCGCCAGATGGTTTCCTCTGGCTTCTTCTGTGTTCAGTTTCCCATGGGCTTTTACCTTTAGGATGGCCACATGGCTTGGAAGGAGTAGGGTGTCCATCAGAGCTTGTATGGCTGAGCTGTGTTGTTCCTGCTGCTGTCAGAAATCCCCTGGTTTGCCAAATGACGCCAAAATCGTGTGCTACACCAAAGGCATATCTAGAATCAGTGTAGATATTCACCGTTTGTCCAGTTTACATGCTGTCTATTGTCTATTGGCCAGTTTGCACGCTGCAGTGAGAGCTTGTAGTTCGGCTTCTTGTGCAGATGCTGTTGACGGTAGTGTGCTTGCCAATAGGACCACAGAGTCTGTGGTGACAGCATAACCCGTATGGTAGGTGCCTTGTTGGTCAGCATATAGAGAACCATCCACAAACAGGATTAGATCTGGGTTCTGTATCGGCGTTTCACTCACCGTGGGCAGATGAGCAGTTTCTAGCTTCATGAGTTTGAAGCAATCATGGGGTAGGTCGACTCCAACTGTGCTTTGCTCTTGTTCGTGTCCCTGCACATCTCCCCCCTCGGGAAGTGGAAGAAGGGTGGAGGGGTTAAGCACTTGGCACCGGAGAAGGGTGACATTGTCTGGAATGAGGAGCGAGCATTGCAACCTGAGGTATCTGGCAGCGGACAGATGTTTTGGCTGTGTCTGATTAAGAATAGCAGCAATGTCATGTGGTGCCAGGAGAATGAGGTCATGCCCTAGAACGATATCCGAAGTTTTATCCAGCAGTGCTTGAGCAGCAAAGACAGCACGAAGACAGGATGGTCCACCACGAGCCACAGCGTCGAGACGGCTGGAGTAATAACCAATAGGTCGACATCGGCCAGCGTGTGGCTGTGTTAACACTCCAGTTGCATGTCCATTTCGTTCTGATACGAAAAGCTTAAAGGGTAAATCATAGTCTGGGAGGCCCAAGGCAGGGGCCGAGGATATTACCTGTTTGAGAACAGTGAAATTCTTGGAAGCCTCTGGGGTCATCTGAAAGGGATTTGTTGTTAAGACATCGTACAATGGTTGCATCATTTACTGCTCGAAGGTCTTGAACCATTTATACTTATCAGGTTCACCCTTCGCAGTGCGTTTTTTTACAGGGAAAAGAGGGGTATTGCAGGGTGAGGTGCAAGGTATTAATGCGCCATTTGCAAGGAGAGCCTTAACATGTTTCATGATAGCATCAGCTTGTGCTATCTTTAGTGGGTATTGCGGTTTACGGGGAAGCGGGGCCCCTTGTTTGAGCTGTACAACAGTGGGTGGTACCGTTAGGTGCCCGATATCCTCAGGGCCTGTGGACCATAATTTGGACGGGATCCTATCCATGACAGCGGGCGGTATACTGGCGGCTGAGGGTTTGTCCGCTAATGCCAAAAGTATTGGAAGGGAACAAAGGGCAGAGACATCTGACTTCCAGAGCGGGGAGGTTACATCAATGGTGCCGTCCTCGGAGAATATTATGGAGGCCTGTAACCTGGACAAAACATCAGTGCCAAGCAGATTAAGCGGGCAGGTAGAGGAAATTACAAATCGTGCAAATAGTTCAGGGTAGGGACCTATCTGCAGGGGTCGTGTTAATGGGCTAGAGCACGGTGTGCCATCTACCCCCACACATGAAACATCAATATCAGACAAATAGGAAGGGTCGGGTATGTCTGCAGCTCTAATTACGCTCCTGGCTGCACCTGTTAACCTGGGCTAGGGGACCTTCTCCTTCCCGGATGGCTACAGCTAGAAGGGGGGTTGACACAGGCTTGCCAGATTCCTTGCGGGGCTGGTCCCCACCATGAATGGTGGGCTGAAAGGGCATTTGGCGGGGAGGTAATGGATCATCATGGGGGTAGCGGTTGTCCCTGCTCTGATTCCACTGGGAGTAAGGGGAGTTACTGTTTCCGGAGTTATATTGATCCCTGCGGGGGCGTCTAGGTGCCGTACAGTTCCTTTTAATATGGCCGGGCTTGCCGCAATTAAAAATAGTGGGAGGTGGTCGTGGCTCATACTGCACATGATTATAACCTTGGCCATAAGTGGGGGCAGAGACATTCTCCGTCAACATAATAGGGGTGGTTTTCTTCAGGGCCTGGCTTGATTCAAGACCCTTCGCTACCAACAAAAGGGTATCTAGAGGGAGTACCCGGAATTCTGGTCGTGCCAGAATTAAACCTTTCCGAATGGGTGCTTCGAGTCAGGCTACAAATGCAGCCGATAACATCTGACTATGGGCTTTGTTGTAGGTGGTAAAACCTAAAACGGAAAAAACCTGGGATAATCTGGTATGGAATTTCTCCACTGATTCCCCTTTTTCCTGAGTCACATCCTGTATATTGATGGCTTGGTCAGCCAGCTTTTCCCTGGCCCAGTCACGTAATTGATCACAAAAGTCCACCCCGGAGGCATATGTATCATCGCCTGTCATCATAGCGTCTGTCAGGCTTTTTTCCATTATGGGCCAGTATGCTTCCCCCGCCTTAATCTCGCATAAACTAACCAAATCCCGTCGAGCTGCTGAATACGTTCTTTGAATCTGGACCACTCTACGATAAAAGGGCATAGGTTGTTTCTCTGGGTCTGGTAGGGTGTTTACCAGGGAGGAAGCTTGGGGGGGGGGGGGTGAAGGTGACATACATTATTGGGGCGCCTTCTACCTGCTTGGGCGTCTGCCCACATAACCTTGGGCCGCGGTCGGGTACTGGGGGGTGTCTGGGGTTAGTATTCCAGGTCATGTTTGCCTCCTGTGCAGCGGCCTGTGACTCACTATCTGAGTCAAAACTATAGGGCGCACTGTATTGGACACTGCTGCTGGGTCTGTGTGCTATTGTTGTGTCAGGGTAGACTTGAATCCCTACCGCTGGGGCAGTGATTGTTTGGGGTGAAAGGACTGGCATCAGGGGCATTAGGGGTGCAGTCGGGGTGTAATAGGAACCGTCCGCCTGCAGCACAGGATATAGTTGTGCTACATGGGCAGTCAAGGTTGGTTTGTCATCCGTGGGCGGGGTAGTGGGTTGTATAGGTGGGGGTGCTGCTGGAGCTGGGAGCGAAGGTAACAAAGGAGTGAGTATAGGTGGGGGTGCTGCTGGAGCTGGGAGCGAAGGTAACAAAGGAGTGAGTATAGGTAAATCAGTCACACGGGGGCGCTGCACACCACAATTAAAACAATCTTCCCTGCATTGGGGGTTTCGGGTGCCACAACTTAAACATGTCCAGGGGGTGGGTCAGCACCAGCATAGGGTGGGGGTTGGTCATTTTCAGGGGGGTTACTTGTACAGTCACCGCAAGGGTGATAAAGAAATACAACCTTCCTCCCTTTTCTATCTCCTGCTCGGTCCATTTCTCTCTGTGAACAGCCTTGGCAACATTAAACCAGGCTTCCGCTGTCTTCAGCAGGTTAATATCATTCAAAATTCCTCTCTTTTCTTTCAATATCTTTCGCCACTCTTCTGGTTGTAACCTGCCTTCTGCTGCAGTAATACCACATACTTTAAACAGTCTACTTGCTTTCTTAACATGCTCTGCTCCCTCTCTCTCGGCCACTAGGTGGCAGGCTAAGACTCCTTTCTCTGTCTTACTTGCCTGTGTTCTCATGGTTACACACTTTATGGCACCAAACTTGAATCCGAGCTTTTTCACACTTTTTTTTTTTTTTTTTTTAAGGCTGCACTGTAATTACTTGCAAAAATGCCCTGCCTTTTTTCACTTATAACACTTTCTTTCCCTTCCAAACAATATACACAGTCTATAATTGTATCCCAATTTCTGCATATAAACCTTTCATAAAAATAACCCTCAATACCAACTTCCTCAACTATTGGCAAATTCACTTGCTATTTCTTTCCTATTCACTTTCTTTTTTTACTGCAAAGCGTACCTTAACGCGGAAAAAACTGGAGTTCTGGCAGTTTAACGTCTAGGGGCTATCTCTTTTACTCTCAAAAATCCCCACCCGTCCTCATGAATTCTCAACACTAATACACAAACACATTTTGGACATAACATACAACTTGATTACGAGAGAGAGGAAAAGGTTGTTCAGGAATCAATCGGCAGGATTCCGCGCTGTTACCAACCGTAACACGCAACTTAACACTCCTTCCCTCCGCAACGCGCCAACCGCACAGTCACTACCGGGATCATGTGTTCCTCTCTGAACCGACTATCCCTTACTCCCCCTTTTCTCCTCCTTCCACCAAGTTTACAACATACAGTAACAAGACCCCTAGTCAGCCGGCAAAAATCCCACTCCACTTTGGGTTCCCACTTGCGGCACTGACTAACATACACAACATGTAAACGTATACAGGGTGACAGATAGTCTAGGTAACAGGTTTGAGTTTAAAACGGGCTCTGGGCAAGATATCTACATGTCTTTAGGTGACCTTCAGAGAGCAGTATGAGACACAGAAATAGACCAACAGCGGAGACAGTGCGTATCGGTAGATAATAAATGTTATCTTACCGTACTCCATAGGTGATCAGTCTCCTGCCGCGTCCGCACTTGGTCCACCCCGGTCCCTCTGCGCACGGCTGTCTGTTGGTTCACAACCCAGGGCCCCACGTTGGGCGTCAGCTGATTTGGATAATTTGGATCAGAACAAAACGTCTTCAGAGTATCTGTCCCCGTCCAGATTATTTTCCCTATATATATATATATATATATATATATATATATATATATATATATATAGTGCATGCACTGAGAAAAAATCACGCTGACACACAGGAGTTCAGAATGATAATGTCTGACTTTATTCCTACAGACCACGTTCATATATAGAGGCTGCAGGGGGGGATTGTATGCAAAAGGAGCTCTCTCAGGTCTAAAGGTTGTGTGTAAATACACATGTCAGTATCTCATTGGTTCTTGTTGGGTCTTTTCCTTGTATGGTCTTGTTGTTGCAGTTTATGATCCTGTTATTGCAGGTTTTTTGGACACATCAGCATTCGAGGGGAATTCCTCGGTGCCATCTTCCTTACTTGAAGGGAGGGGTAGCTGCAGTAGCCATTTTGAGTAAGGAATCATAGCAAAGTATTACAGATGAAGAAATAGGCATTTTATCCAATCCATCACACGTGTATTAAAACCCTTAGCCTTTGGGGTCAGCAGAAGGTTTTCTTTATTAGCCTTAGCCTGTCGCTTTGGCCTTGGCTTGGAAACGGCTGCCGCCTTTTGCTTTTTCTGTGTGATAGGCACGGCAGAGGTGAGTCGCTTCTTGCGTCCGTAGAATCGGGGTTGATCCATGGAAGCAGATGGCACAATGCAGTATCTGGACAAGGGCAAGTTCAGATACAGATCATCGAGTGGGAGGCAATGCAAAGTGTGTAACATTTTATGCATGGCGACGAGGTACAGGTGTTAAAAGTGGGTGTACTCTAATGTGAGTCATAAACATATAAATACACCATCCATTTTGTGGATTCACTGCACATTGAATACACATCGACTAAACATCGAATATACATTCTTGTGTTTGTATTTCTTTCTACTCGCTGAAATGCCTGTTAAAAAGATTTCAAAGGATCTCAGCATGAGAATTAAGGAGATGTACACGAGCGGACACCGAATTGCAGATATCCAATGCTGGTTAGCTTCTTCTGGCCTCGTTGTGCCATCAACCACCATGTGCTATCATGCACACGGAAAAAACAAACAACGCACGAGGACACCAACGGTAACTAACGCGTAAGTATATTTATATAACTACAGTATATAATACAGTATGTCTATTATTGTTTATATTGCTGCATATTAATAGAACTATATATTGTGTAGATCTATCTCATTTTATAGTTATTTCGGTATATTTATATAACTACAATATATAATACAGTATTTCTATTGTTTATATTGCTGCATATTAATAGAACTATATATTGTGAAGATCTATCTCATTTTATAGTTATTTTGGTATATTTATATAACTACAGTATATAATAAAGTATATTTATTGTTTATATTGCTGCATATTAATAGAACTATATATTGTCTAGATCTATCTCATTTTATACTATTTTTACTGTAAATGATGTGCTGTACTTGTGGTCTACTGCACTGTAACTTACCTGATTGTTGTTTTTCTGTACATTGTAGGGAGACAACTCTTCTGGTCGACAAAATAAGTGAAGAGAATGATGACAAGAGTGCCTTAAGGGTCAAATACACTCTGCAGCAAAATCACAATCTCACTGTATCCGATACCAGCATAAAGAAGATGAGACGCAGAATTGGATGGAAATATGGACGTGTGAGGTTAGTACTGGACAGTACAGGAGGTTAAAGTGTTGTTTAAGAAACTGTACTATACTGTACCTATAAAATTATTCCTTGTCATTTCAGAGCGTACCCTATGATAAGGGACGTTAACAAGATCAGGAAAGTGGTCCAGGCCCAGGCATGGATCGACAGTGGAGAAACTTTAAAGGATTGCATATTCACTGATGAGTCTACTGTTTCGCTGGAGAGATTTGCCCCCTTTGCATTCCACAAAAAAGGTTGCATATCTATGAAGCCGCGTCCAAAACACCCAGTGAAGATGCATGTGTGGGGTGCCATCTCTAGGCGTGGACCAGGATGTATCGTCATCTTTGAAGGTACAGTAAAATGTATGTCACACGCTTTTGCCTTATGCACTGTACTGTACTAGTGTGCAGTTTTTTGAGCACTTTTCTTTTCTTGTTATAGGAATCATGAATAAAGCTTTCTTCCAAGAGAAAATTGTGCCTGAGATTGTGGAATACCTCACATGTGAGTTCCTGATGGTCACCGTTTCTACCAGGAAAACGATCCGAAGCACACCGCATCAACAGTGCATATCCTTGAGCGCGGTATCAACTGGATGAAGACGCCAGCGGAGAAAGTGCGGTAACCGTGTCTCATTTTTTCCCACTGTTTTAACTGTGTACTGTATCTCTTTAACTAATTGTCCTTTTTTTCCCCCTCCAATGACAGATCGCAAGACTTCAATCCTATCGAAATGGTCTGGCATCAGCTGAAGGACCATATCCGAAAAGTCGTGAAACCCTCCAAAAAGGATGAGTTGGCGCAAGGCATACTGAGTTTTTGGAACGATGTACTCACCGTGGAACGATGCAATAAATATATTGACCATATTGTGATTGTGTTGCTCATTGTGATCGTGCGTAATGGGCAGGCATCAGGAAGGTAGTATGGTATAGTACTGTACTGTAGTATTGTAAGTACAGAATGATACAGGTAAGTATGGCACAGATTTTTTTTCCCCTGAGAGAGCACCAGCCATCTGGTTACAAAGTATTTAACAGTAGTAACAGTATACAGTAGTTCCAGTATAGACTAGTTTTACAGTACTAACTGCATATGTCATCCAATATGGAGTAGTTATACAGTACACAATGCCATAATACAGTATGCACCTAACTGCTCAATTTTTTTCTTTCCAGAGAGAGTAGCACCAGCCATCTGGTTACAAAGTATTTAACAGTAGTCACAGTATACAGTAGTTCCAGTATAGACTAGTTTGACAGTACTATACAGCACACAATGCCATAGTACAGCATGCACATAACTGCACTAATTTTTTTATTTTCTTGTCTTTTCAGAAAAAAAGGATGGACTGGGGGAGAGGGGGGTATCGTGTAAAGTTTGTGAACTGTTTGTACAGTTAAGTGTATCTAAACTTAAGTCATGATGTACACAAAACCTCTCCTCTCTCAATGAACTACTGTACTGTACACAGAATGAGGAAGAAGATAAAGACGGAAAAAAATATATTACTATATATATATATTATTATATATTATATATTATTAATTAATATTAATATCAATGTGCATTATTCATGATTATCCTCTAGCCCTCAATTTTCATCTGACAGAAGAACTGAATAAAGACTGCATTTTGTATTATTCATGATTATTTGTATTTTTGTATTTTTTGTTCCTGATAAAATAAAATAAATATTTCTTTACGTTCATGATAATCATAATCATAGACAACCCCCCCCCCCACACCTACACCGAAGAAAAAGAAAGACTGACCAAAAAGTGGTAATTTACTGCATCAACAACAGGAATCAGATAATGTTTTTTCAACTCTCAATTTCACAGTGCTGTGCAAATCAGATTTACATATCAAATTCGAGAAGGGATTATCAAAAGCGTTACCGTAAACAAAGCCTCAAAGGGTTGGGGGGGGTTGATGGGTGAGTCATGCGCAGTAATCATCAGCTAGCTCCCTTCCCAAAGAGGATAACAGAGAGGTGACTCAAAGCCAACAATAGGAAAATTAGGCACGCAGGCGCAGAAAGGTGATGCTCGGCTAGGGACGGACGATTAAAAACACAATGGCAAGCTTTAGAAATGGAATGGTTCTGGAGAGGTGTCTGTCAATAAGAGGTTCAAATCCTCTCAAACTACTCGATTATTGTTATTAATTAATCCCTGATGAAGAGACCATGCTGTCTCGAAACGCGTTGGATATAAGAACTCTAGCTGCTCTACGCACTTTGGACTTTATATCACCCTTCTGCGGGCCATAACGCTGTCTGGGAGGGCTACGACGCGCTGACGCTCCCGAGTGACGTCACCAACACGGAAGTACCGGATCGGAGTGAGGAACAGCGTGACTCGTGTTGCTGCCAAGACTTCCCTACCTGAGGACACTGTATGTTACTGTGAGCCCTGCTGAACTGCTGTCTACAACAGGAGCTGATTTCCAGTCAAGACCCAGCCTGGGTGCAAGTGACCGTGACGGCAGGAGTGGTGTGCTTGCACACTGAAGAGTTCCTCACTGTCGTCCCGAGTGGTGTATGGGTAACATTAACCCTCCAATGCATGTTTTTCTTATATAAATGTACGCTTAATACTCACCTTTTATTGCATCACATTATAATTTTTAATACACTATGAGCGTTGTGCGCTGTGTTTTTTCTTTTTTCTGTCTCTAATAGAGGTACAGGGTACAGCAGCATGAAGGATTAGCTGTACTGCAGTTCAAAGAAATGGCATATTTTCAAAAGGCAGGTCATCATAATAATTTGATCCCTACACCCCAAAATACATAAAAAGCAGACAAATCAACCATGTGCAGTCAAATGCACAGTGTCGCAGTCAAAAGCTACAGCACAGATTGAATATTGTAATATCAAGATGGTTTAGGCAGGCTTGTGGAGAAAATAAAAATATAAAATGAGGAGAAAAAAATAATATATATTTTTTTTTTGGTCACTCACTCTTGAACTTCGCGAGCATGCAGTGGTGAACTTACAGACGCATGCGCAGTAGTCATCAGCTATGTACTGTTGCTCCCATCCAAAAGAGGATTACACACAGGCGCAGAGAGGTGATGCTGGGCTAGGGAAGGACGATAAAAAACACAATGGCAAGCTTTAGAAACGGAATGGTTCTGGAGAGGTGTCTGTCGATAAGAGGTTCAAATCCTTGAGCGAGCCTTGTGTGTGTGCATGGGGGAGGGGCGTACAGGGTACAGCTGCATGAAGGATTAGCTGTACTGCAGTTCAAAGAAATGGCATATTTTCAAAAGGCAGGTCATCATAATAATTTGATCCCTACACCCCCAAATACATAAAAAGCACACAAATCAACCACGTGCAGTCAAACGCACAGTGTCGCAGTCAAAAGCTACAGCACAGATTGAATATTGTAATATCAAGATGGTTTAGGCAGGCTTGTGGAGAAAATAAAAATATAAAATGAGGAGAAAAAAATAATATATATTTTTTTTTTTGGTCACTCACTCTTAAACTTCGCAAGCAAGCAGTGGTGAAGTTACAGACGCATGCACAGTAATCATCAGCTATCAAGCAGGAATGTGATTGAAACCAGAAAGACACACATTCAAAGGAATGGTGTGGAAAAGATGGTGTACTGTACTGTAGATAAGATAAGAAGTTGAAATACTGCAGTGCAGTAAATTATCCTGTGTGTGTGCGGGGGCGAGCGAGGAGAGAGAGCTGTATATGCCGAAATGTGATACTGTTACAGCACACGCCTATGCGTTTCAACAATTTTCAAATGAGACATACAGCACTGCACATGCATGTATAAATATGCAAATTTACAATTACTGCGTGCACACATGCAGACTGTGTACTGACGTACTGTAGGTTGAACTGCTAAAGTATTAGACTTCGAAGACAACAGCTCGCGAACGCCCCCTTGAGTTTTTAGACGGTATTGCAGTATTGCAGACAGCGCTAATAAAATGCTAATATTACGAGCACTAAAATACCGCAATACACTCCGGAAAAAAAAAAACATACTGCACCTGCCCGCGGTTATCAGAGTTGCGCCACTACGGCCGCACTAGGGTAAAGGCGGCCGCCACTATATCAACATCAAAAAAGGGTGTGTGTTGAGCACGTACATTTTAAGTGAAACTTCTTTGTCTTTTGTCTCTATTTTGTCACAGAAATTGTATTTATTATGGTGATGTTTTCAATGAAAAATCAAAACAGAATTTCAGTTTCAAAACACAAAGAAGTTTGACTTAGAAAGCATGTTCTCGGCACCCCCCTCTGTTTTAGCTATTTGCACTTCTATATTTATACTAAATGTGATTTCCTTGTGTTTGTCTCTGTGTGTGCGTGTGTGTGTCTCTGTGTCCGTGTGTGTCTCTGTGTGCATGTGTGTCTCTGTGTGCATGCGTGTGTGTCTCTATGTGTGTGTGTGTTTCTGTGTGTGTGTCTCTATGTGCATGTGTGTGTGTCTCTGTGTGTTTCTCTCTGTATATGTGTGCCTCTCTGTGTGTATGATTCAGTCTCTCTATGTGTGTGTCCCCGTGTGTGTGTGTCACCTTGTGTGTGTGTCTTTCTATGCTGCTGCTGTGGAGTCCTCTGCTCATGCACACCATGCTCGCCGTGCACCCATGTGGGCCATGCACGGGAGGACTATGCGGAATCCAGCACTGCCTTCCACCACTCCGGTGACTGGTGCTGTTGCAAGCTGGCAACATTAACATCGCTGGTGGTCTCTTCTGCCAGCAGTGACGTCACTACTATTCAGTTATCTCCGATAAGACAGCAATAAGAAAGCATTTTTTGTCCATTTTTTTTGCCGGAAAAAAATCACCAAAGCGCAGCGATAAGCCACTTATTGGCAGTTTTTCAAACCCGCTAAATTCTAGTAGCCCCGATCAGCTTCTTAAGGCTGATCGCCACTCTAGAAATGAGAACTCCTCTCCAAATCGCCTCGCCAGCAAAATGTGGTGAGAAGCTGCCGATAATAGGCGAGGCGGCACTTAGAAAAAAAAATGCATTTGTCCTGGATCGCATTATGCCAGGGGTCTCCGGAGCTGATATCCCTTAATACCAGCACCAGAGACCCTTAGCATGAATCAGATGCATGAAACATGCATTTACAGGCAACTTCATTACCTTAGCGGTCCTTGGTGTGTGTTTAGGCCTTGCGGGGGGGTTACGGGTGGACTTTACATTACTAAGGTAATGAAGGGGTTAACCCCTCCCGCTACCCATCAAGTAGGCCTAAACACCCATCCTTTGGGCTACTACCCCCTTCACCCACCCCCACTACCCACAATAAACAAAATACACACAACAGCCCTACTAGCCACCTCCTAGGCCACCAAAAATTACAATATTTAATAAACAGCAATACACAACCCACCCACCACCTATGCCCCCACATAAAGCCATCAATTATTTTTTTATACAGAATTAATACCAGAGGCTGGCGGGGGACCCCGGGTGTTCCCCACATGTGTCTGGGGGTCCCCGGGTGGTCCCCTTGCGTCCCCGCTTGCTTGCATACCATTCGTGTTGTAAAAAAAAAAGGACTCTATTTCAAAAAAAAAACCCCCAGACACATACAGTACAGTAATGTGCCAAATAACTATTATCCATATATGGATATTAGATCATTTGCCCTGCTCCCGCACACAATTAATAAAAATACATTAAAACAGCTTCATTCCCTTAGTGGGTATCCGCTAAGGCAATGAAGGGGTTAAGGCACAATAGCAAGTATATTGGGGACAATTGCCCCCAATAAACATTGCAATATACAACACACATCCCCCCCGCCCGCCCCCTAACACATACAATACAGTATTGGGCAAAATTTCTATTATCCACATATGGATAATAATGCTTTTGCCCATTTTAAATACACGAATCAGAATAAATACATTAAATAAATATTACACTTACCTTTTCCAGGCACCCACAATGAAGGCCGTCTTCATCCTCATCTTCATCCTGCCCATGTCCCCTCCTATGCTGCAAAACATACAAAAAAATAAAAATAGCCAATGTAATGTGCCCTAACCCCTTAATCACCTTAGCGGTCATTAAACGCTATAGTCATTAAGGGGTTAACCCACCCTCACCCACCACTCGGGAGGCCTATACACCCTCCCCCGCTACCCACCCCATGAGGCCTAACAACGCACTACCCACAGGGAGGCCTACCCAGCCAGGCTTGGGGACAATACCCACTTCCCCCACCCCCATTAAACACAATTAACAGTACTATATTTAATAAATAATACATAACCCACCCCCTGTGCCCCCCCATAAAAACCTGATTTATTCTTTTAATACAGGGTTAATACCTCAGGCCCACGGGAGTCCCCGGTGGTCCTGACGGGTGCCCATAAGCCTCACAGTGGCCCAGCAAAAGGTTTAAAACAGGGTCTGGAGGACTACAGGTGGTCCCAGCCAGGAGCCGTGGTCCACCAAGTGGTCTCCGCGGGTCACATTGGGCCCCAAATGGGGTCTCCACGGGTAGGCCCGTGGGTGTCTGGGGGCCCCCGGGTCAGACCCACAGGTATCTGAGGGTCCTCGGGTGGTTCCCATGGGGGTCTGGGGACCCTCGGGTTGTCCCTACTGGTCCGCGGTGCCCCCACAGATGTGGGGCCACCGGTTCTTCCCCGCAGGTGTGCCCCATGGACCCGGCAGCCTGGTACCTGTGACTGTCCGAGGAGACCTCAGGTGGTCTCCAGAGGTCCCCGCAGACCTAAGGAACCAACCCTGTATGTAAAAAAAATAAACCTGTCCATACATTTAAATATATAAATACTACCCTCCACCCCCCCCCCACATATACAGTACAGTAATGGGCAAAATAACTATTATCCAGATATGGATAATAGATTATTTGCGAATTATTAAACACATTAACTATCATAATAAAATAAATAGAGTTCTACTAACCTCATCAATATGAATTCTCTCCGCCTGCAAGTTTCCTCTGTCCTCCGTAGCCAAAAAAATACATTGCAAATACATTCTGGTGTCACTTAACCCCGTAATCAACTGCAAAGGTAATTAAGTGGTTAAGTCACCCTGGCCCGATACCCACCATTCACCCATCAATTTGTACAGTGGCTTCATTATGTATGTATGTATATATATATATATATTATATATATATATATATATACATACATACATAATGAAGCCACTGTACAAATTGATGGGTGAATGGTATATATATATACTGCTGCGGCCAAGTTTATTCGAGCATTTGCCCGTTCTTGGCCGCAGCAGTAGCATGGCGCGCGCCCGAGGGTGACGGGCGCGCGCCGAAGCAGCGGAAGAGCGCCCTCCGATCGGGGCGCTCTCCCTACCGCTGCCGGGTCCGCCGGGTCCCCCGGAACCCCCTGCCGCCGTCCCGCGATCGCGGGACACCAGGGCTCCCTCGGGGAGCCCTGAACGCGCGTGCAGGGGGCGCAGGCTCCCGAAGACGCGTGACCGCGCGTCTATGACGCGCGGCACGCCGAGGGGCGGCCACTAGCAAGCCGGGAAATCTCCCGGCTTGCGGATCTGGCCGCACTGCAATTAAGTGTGTCGGCAGTGTATATAAATATATATTCACACATATATATATATATATATATATATATACACACATATATACACACACATACACATTATATATATATATATATATATATATATATATAAAACACAAAAAAGTGTGGCGCCAAAAAATAATATTACTGTGATAAAATGAATAAATGAAACTATAATTATTAAATAAAAAATTGTGTAAAGTGACAAATATATTGAAATTGTGTATATCTCTTAAACTAGTGTGACCTTTATAAATTCTATTATAACACAACCAATAAAAATTATCATAACAGTGCATAAACGTGCTAAAAAAAAAAAAAAGAAACAGAAATATCAATAAAAATCCAACCAGTCCTTCAATAATTAGTCCATAATGATGAGGTTTCCGATAATGATGAAAGGGGTCTTTGGGCTGCTCTCACACGGGGTAAACCAACTCCACAGATGTCTATAGACAGAAAAAGAGAGAGAGCGCACGCCCCATAGCATAATACTGCATAAAATTTATTAAAACAGGGGAAGGGGGTGGGGGGTAGGAATCGCACTCACAAGATGCAAATAGTTAAAAGGCAGTTTGTGAATATATCACCACCATCCGGTTCTGGATACTGGAACACGTCTCCGTGGACTCCTTCAGGGCTGCCACACACGATCACCAGGAACCAGATGTATAAGGCTCCGTTCGCTGTCTGTGTGTAGTCAAAACTCCAGCTCTCACTTCCAATGGCCGCCGATTGTATTCCCGTGCTTGGTGTAGGCTTCTGCGCGTGCGCAGCGTCGTCGTGATGACGTAATCGTGCTCTCAGTACCCTGACGCGTTTCGTCACCTGACCGGTAACTTTCTCAAAGGGCTATATATATATACACACACACACACACACATGATTAACCAATATACAAAGAACTGTTTAAGCATTCAAAAAAGCATGCTCAAATGAAAATAGCACATCTCCAAATCAATAAATCACATTGCATTTCAAAATTAAAATATTAGATAGCCACATTAAAAAAAAAAACAATTCAAAATAAAATAATTCTCATCTACCAATCAATATCTAACAAATGGCAATCTCCCAATCGACAATCAAAACATTGAATTTTACAGTGTATACATGATGCATATAATCTGTGCATCATGTACACCAGGCCTGCACAACTCCAGTCCTCGAGGGCCGCAAACAGGCCAGTTTTCCGGATATCCCTACTTAAGCACAGCTGGACCAATTAGTGGCTGAGTGATACTGAGCCACTAATTAAGCCAGCTGTGCTTAAGTAGGGATATCCTGAAAACCTGGCCTGTTTGCGGCCCTCGAGGACTGGAGTTGTGCAGGCCTGATGTACACTATGCAAATCAATGTTAACAATAAAATATTCCAAACAAAATACAATTCATCCAAACAAGTATACTATTATTCAGATCTGCTACAGACCCTGACAAACTGGTCAGGAACTACAACTCTGCCTTGTCCTCCTCTCTTGATCTACATGCCCCGCTTTCTCTCTGCCGCACTCGCCCTTTTAACCCTAGACCCTGGTTAAATTCCCACACGCGCATGCTGCGTTCCTCCAATCGTTCCTCTGAACGCCTCTGGAGGAAATCTCATACTCTCGCAGACTTCCTTCACTACAAATTTATGCTATCCTGTTTCAACTCTGCCCTCTCGCAAGCTAAACAAGCCTACTTTTCTTCACTAATCAACATGCACAAGTCTAACCCACGCCGACTGTTCTCTGTCTTTGATACTCTACTCAAACCACCCTCCGCTGCCTCTCCTTCCTCCATATCCGCTCAGGACTTTGCTGACTATTTTAAGGAAAAGGTGGAATCCATACGTCAGAACATCCCCTCTGTTTCTTCCTCCCATCCTACACCTCTTCCTAACTCTCCTCCTGCCTTCCTTGACTCTTTTTCCACTGTCTCAGAGGAGGATGTGTCGCTGTTGATCGCCTCTTCTCCCTCTACCACTTGCCCTCTTGACCCCATTCCCTCCCATCTCCTAAAACCTCTTGCTCCTACTATAATCCCTACGCTCACGCACATTTTTAACTCCTCCCTCTGCTCTGGAACCTTTCCATCCTCCTTCAAACATGCAACAGTCATACCATTACTCAAAAACAGCAAGCTTGACCCTACCTGTCTTTCTAACTATCGGCCTGTCTCCCTCCTGCCTTTTGCCTCTAAACTCCTTGAACGTCTTGTATTCGCTCGCTTGCTCCATTTTCTCAACACCTATTCTCTCCTAGACCCTCTACAATCTGGCTTCCGTACTGCTCACTTCACGGAAACAGCCCTCACTAAAATAACTGACGACCTCCATGCTGCCAAAGACAGAGGTCATTACACTCTGCTCATATTACTCGACCTCTCTGCAGCATTTGACACCGTGGACCACCCTCTTCTCCTTCACATTCTCCATACTCTTGGCATTCGGAACAAAGCTCTATCCTGGATCTCATCCTACCTCTCCCATCGTACTTTCAGTGTCTCTTCTGCTAATACCTCCTCCTCCTCTATTGATCTCTCTGTGGGGGTACCCCAGGGCTCTGTCCTGGGACCTCTTCTCTTTTCTCTGTATACACTCTCTCTAGGTGACCTAATAACATCTTTTGGGTTTAATTATCACCTCTATGCTGACGACACACAAATATATTTCTCAACACCCGACCTTACACCTACTGTACAAACCAAAGTTTCTGAATGTCTCTCTGCTATATCATCCTGGATGGCCCTCCGCCGCCTTAAACTCAACATGGCTAAAACAGAGCTCCTCATACTTCCTCCCAAACCTGGCCCTACTACCTCCTTCCACATTACTGTTGGAACTACGATCATTCACCCAGTAGCCCAAGCACGCTGCCTTGGGGTCACACTCGACTCCTCTCTCACATTTGCCCCTCACATTCAAAACATTTCTAAAACCTGTCGCTTTTTCCTCCGCAATATAACAAAGATACGCCCTTTCCTCTGTTGCTCGACTGCTAAAACTCTGACTCAGGCCCTCATTCTCTCCCGTCTTGATTACTGTAACCTCCTGCTGTCCGGCCTTCCTGCCTCTCACCTGTCTCCCCTACAATCTATCCTTAACGCTGCTGCCAGAATCACTCTACTCTTTCCTAGATCTGTCTCAGCATCTCCCCTCATGAAATCCCTCTCCTGGCTTCCGATCAAATCCCGCATCTCACACTCCATTCTTCTCCTCACTTTTAAAGCTTTACACTCTTCTGCCCCTCCTTACATCTCAGCCCTAATTTCTCGTTATGCACCATCCAGACTCTTGCGTTCTTCTCAAGGATGTCTTCTTTCTACCCCCTTTGTATCTAAAGCCCTCTCCCGCCTTAAACCTTTTTCATTGACTGCCCCTCACCTCTGGAATGCCCTTCCCCTCAGTACCCGACTAGCACCCTCTCTATCCACCTTTAAGACCCACCTTAAGACACACTTGCTTAAAGAAGCATATGAATAGGACTGTGGCTATTCTGAACACATGGCACATAAAGCTTGGCCCCCTGCAGATGCACTTACCAGAACTCCCTCCTACTGTCTCTGTACGTTCTCACTACCTACCAATTAGACTGTAAGCTCCTCGGAGCAGGGACTCCTCTTCCTTAATGTCTAAAGCACTTATTCCCATGATCTGTTATTTATATTATCTGTTATTTATTGGATTACCACATGTATTACTGCTGTGAAGCGCTATGTACATTAATGGCGCTATATAAATAAAGACATACAATACAATACAATACAATTTAAACCAAGCAAGTAAACAGAAATATATCACCATTAATTAATCAAATCCGAAATCAATTACAATCCTATCCAAATCAATTACACAATAACCTATTTCAATCGTTAAAACAAACCATTCATAAAAAAGTTACCATCAGCCAAAATATAACTACCAAAAGTAATCCACTATTAAAAAGCAAGCCACACCCTGAAATCTAGTACTGCAAAAAACACCAAAAATTACATTTATCTACATTAAAAATTACATACACTCATTTGTAAGCATTGCAGCAAAATACATTTTAAAAACAGCAAAACAAGCATTTCCAAAACAATCATTTCTTACCCTGTATGTATATATCGATCTAGACATGCATACATACAGTGACAAGAAATGATAATCAAAATAAAAAACTATCACATGTTAAAAAAAAAAAAACCTGTAAAAGTTAAAAAAAAAAAAATTCTTTTGTTTACTTACCATTTCTTGACCCACTCACCGACTCCCGTCGAACAGCTTACTCTCGAACCAATCCACGCACAGGAACCCATAAAATACAAAACAATTACAATCCTCATGTGTGTCTTCTTTCTTTTATTTTGTAATCCTTTCTGTCAGTCTTGGGGTCTTCTTTACCTCCTTCGGAGTCTTCTCCGTCTTCTTCCATCTTTTTACGCTACACCCTTCTTCTCTTCTTAGGAGAGGAGGTCTTCCCTCCTCGCCATCTGGCTTCAAAATGAGACGACATACAGTAGGCTTTTATAGGCTTTTTTTACCTATGACGTCAGATTTTCCTCATATGGTTCCCACGACCCTGATTGGGCCATGAAAACCATGTGATTTTGCTTCCCCCAAAAAAAATTTGATGACTTAATTTAAAGGAAATGACGCCAGCCAATCAGAATGGTTGAGCTTCATTTGCCTTTAAGATGACGTAGTCAAAACAAAGATGGCCGGTGACACATGGTACGGTAGCCAATCAGAGCGTGGGAACAAAATCCCAACTCTGATTGGCTCTAGTAGACCATGTGACAGAGGCTTTACTGGGATTAAAACACTGATAATAAGGATACAGAAGGCAGTGGATAACCATTTAAGTGGCCCATTTTCTTACAGTCAGAGACCTTATCACTCCGGACCATAAAAGTCTTTTACTATGCACCAGGTTGTCAAATCATGACAGGTTGTGACTCAGTATTCCAGCCATTTAAGATTTTTGTTGACAGCCTTTTACACCCTCAAGTTTCCAAAGGCAAATCGTATGTTCAAGACATTACAGATTTTTTAAATAGAATTTCTGAAATTTTTTAACCATCAGCGGAATTACTTTTGATATCTTTTGATGCGTCTGGACTTTATGGGGGTCATGCACTAAGCTCCGTTAAGTCATTTTTAGAGCGCAAAGTGCTCTTAGAACGTGATGTTGCGCTGAACACAATGCACTAAGCCACGCAAACAGGCAATTTGCGCTCTAAAACTGACTTTTTTCAGGAAATTTTTCTAAGTCCAACTTTGCTAGTTCGTTACCCTGTTTGCGTTAAATTCTGCCCTTAAGCGGGATGCACTAAGCAACGCAACCTTAGCGTACGCGAAAGTTGCATTCAACAGAACACGTCAGCTCAAGGTAGACGCAAAAAAAGCTGGACTTTGAAAAATGTCTTGCTTTACATTTTTGCATGTACAACACCCATAAAACAGTACAGCCATTCTGATTGGCTGGCATCATTCTCTTTAAGTGACGTCATGTAAAAAAAAAGAATTAAAGTCGGTACATGGTTTGAACAGCCAATCAGGTGGCTGTTAACCATTATGAGGCTAAATGTGACGTCACAAGCCCTATTTAAGGCAGTGACGCCTCATTTGAGCCCAAGAAGACGACGAGACAACATCGGTTGGGATTTACCATGGGGTTTTTTGGATTGACAGATGAAGAAAGAAGATAAAGAAGATCAAGAAATGGTGACAGATGAAGATAGAAGAAGGTGATTAAAGAAAGAAAAAAGAAGATTTGGGTACCTGATCCGGATCTTCATGGCGGATGGCATCGGATGCTGTTGGAGGCCTTCAAGGTACGTGAGCTTCCTGTTACCCCGGGAGTCGGAGGGCCACCGCTTCTAATGGTAAGTAATATATTGAATGTTTGTAAATGTCTCTTTTTACAGGTTTCTTCATTGGAGGTTTTTTTTTATTTTTTGGGGGAGGCACATTGACTGATAATATATTAATCTGTTCCCCTTTAGGGTATAGATGAATACATTATTATGACAATATTTGGGGTGCATTTGTGGCTTGGTATTGCTGTTGGTTTTTTTAATGTCAGTTTCTTATGTGGATGTGATTGTTTGTTTTTTTCCTGCTTAATGTAATAAAATGTTTGTGATTGGTGTTCGTTTGTAGTTAATGTTGTATTATGTTAGCTAATGCGTTTTATGGTTATTTCAGATATTGTTTGAATGTATTTCTTTGTCTTTAAATGTTTACATTCATTAATGTTGTAGTAATTCATTGGTTTGATTGGTTAGTGTTACTATTCATTTTGAGTTGGTTTAGGAATTTCTTGGTTTCATTGGTTAATGGTTTAATTAATTCATTGTTGATGTTGTTACTGCTTGTATTCATTGGATTAGATGGCTACTGTTTTTATTTACTTTATTTAGGTATGCTAATGCAGTGTTTAATAATGGGCAAATAATCTGTTATCCATATCTGGATAATAGTAATTTTGCACATTATTGTACTGTATGTGTTAGGGCGGAGGGGGGGGGGGGGGGCGTGTATTGATATGTATTAAATCTTTTTTTAATATACATGTGTTTCATAGTGTATATGAGCAGGGGTCTACGGAGCTGAACAGCATTGGTTTCAGGTCCGAGGACCCCCTACTTCAGGAGATACAGGCACCTTTATGGGGTGCCGGTATCCCCTGCACTTTCAAGCATCCGCGTCACGTGACCAGGACATTGAAATTCTGCAGGGGATACCGGCACCCCATAACGGGGCCTGTATCTCCTGAAGTAGGGGGTCCTCAGACCTGAAACCAATGCTGTTCAGCTCCGGAGACCCCCTGCTCATGTACACTATTATTAAAATGTATTTATTTAGTGTACAATCGCCTGTAACAGCCTTGCATGGAGATACAGAATGCTGCTTTTTTTTCTATCAGCTAGCGTACGTAAAGGTTAAGAACGCTAGCAGAGGGGAAAAAAGCAACACGTACGCTGTGGGTGTTTTAAGCTATTTTGAGCAGGTACGTTAAAAAATGGGCTCAAGGCCTTAGTAAATCGCGTCACCGGCCTCACTTTTTAATGAACCTGCTTTTTTGGAACATCAGAACGCAAAGCCATTGAGCTTAGTGCATAGCCCCCTTAGTGCGCTAGCAGAGGGAAAAAACATTGCACGCACGAAAAGCCAGTTTTGGGCACGTCCGATAGAAAATGGGCTGAGGGCCATAGTGAATCGCGCCGCCGGCTTCATTTTTTATCGAACGTGCTAATTTTTTTCAGCCCGGCGCGAATGCTAGGAGCTTAGTGCATAGCCCCCTATAAATGCATTTATCTCACTTAAAAGACTTATCACTGCTTTGTGAATCTAACAGCAGGCAGTATCACGCTATAATTTATTTATTTATTTATAAAATATTTTACCAGGAAGTAATACATTGAGAGTTACCTCTCGTTTTCAAGTATGTCCTGGGCACAGAGTAAAACAAATAATACATGGTTACAAATACAGTTACATAAATGAACAGGGTATACATTATGTACAAGACATTGCGTGCACAGTTAAAGAAAATATATATTATGGGCGTATGAAACAGTTACAGACCAGATTAAAATGTGAGACAGCCTTAGATTTGAAAGAACTTAAACTGGTAGTGGATGTGAGAGTCTCTGGTAGGTTGTTCCAGTTTTGGGGTGCACGGAAGGAGAAGGAGGAACGTCCGGATACTTTGTTGAGCCTTGGGCCCATGAACAGTCTTTTGGAGTCTGATCTCAGGTGATAAGTGCTGCAAGTGGTAGGGGTGAGGAGCTTGTTCAGATAGCTGGGTAGCTTGCCCATGAAAAATTTAAAGGCAAGACAGGAAAGGTGAACTTTGCGCCTAGACTCAAGTGATGACCAATCTAGTTCTTTGAGCATATCGCAGTGATGTGTGTTGTAGTTGCATTGGAGAACAAAACGACAAATTGAATTGTAGAGGGTGTCAAGTTTGCTAAGGTGGGTTTGAGGTGCTGAGCCATATACTATGTCTCCATAGTCAATAATTGGCATTAGCATCTGCTGTGCGATACGCTTTCTGACCAGGAGACTTAGGGAGGATTTGTTCCTGTAAAGTACCCCTAGTTTGGCATAGGTCTTGGTTGTCAGGGTATCAATGTGCATCCCGAATGTTAAGTGGGAGTCAAACCATAAGCCCAGGTATTTAAAACTAGTGACAGGGGTTAGGGTGGTGTTAGCATTGGTTCTAATCAGGAGCTCAGTCACTGGAAGCTTTAAAAATTTAGTCTTGGTCCCAAATACCATTGTTACAGTCTTGTCAGTGTTTAAAAACAGTTTGTTTTGGGAAATCCAGTTTTCGAGTCTCAAAATGTCAGACTGAAGTATGTGTTGAAGGTCAGAGAGGCTATGGCTGTGTGCATATAGGATTGTGTCATCTGCATACATGTGTATTGAGGCTTCCTTACAAGCTGTGGGAAGATCATTAATGAACACTGAGAAGAGTAGGGGCCCCAGAACAGAGCCTTGCGGGACACCACAGGTGATATCCAGGGGTTTGGAGTTAGAGCCTGAGATGGACACATGTCCATGTCCTTCCTGATAGGTAGGACTGAAACCAGTTTAAAGCATGCTTCCCTATTCCAGAGCTCTGGAGTTTGTTAAGCAGGATAGCATGATCAACTATGTCAAAAGCCTTTGCAAAATCTAGGAATACTGCACCAGTGAGTTGTCCCCGTTCCATTCCACACTGGATTTCATTGCAAACTTTTAGCAGGGTAGTTACGGTGGAGTGTTTGGGACGAAACCCAGATTGGAATTGGCTAGGGAAATTTGTCTTGGTATAGAAATCGCTTTATTGGGAGTGGACACATATTTCCATGACTTTGGATAGAATTGGGAGAAGTGAGATTGGCCTGTAGTTTGAGACAGTGTTTTTGTCCCCACTTTTGAAGATTGGGACAACTCTGTCAGTTTTATATGGCTATATGGCAATAATGGCTTTTTATCTCACTTAAAAGCACTTATTACTGCTTAGTGCATAACCCCCAAAGTACTATAAAACACTTATCACTTGTCTGTTTGTTTTCCTGTTTTGTTCTGTTTAATGGGTAAGTGTTGTATAGGATTTATTTTTTTGCTTGGGGCTAAACACTACCCTTGTTATTTAAATGAATACATTTTGTACATTTTGTTTATTTTATTTCTCCTTATATTCTTTATTTGAGTGGTGGAACTTTGTTTATTTTTTTAAAAACTGTGTATATTGAGAAAATAAAAGGGTAAAAAATGTCAGCAGTTTAGAAAAATAAATCACTTTGCTTTCTTTCTGTATTGCTTTTGCACCAGTTTTGCTGCCAGGAGTCTGTGATACATAACAATTAAAGAGTCAAATTAGTTCACAAAGTATGGATTTATGGAACTGATAAAAGTTTGTCAGTTTTTATTATCAATGTAGATGTCAACATTTAATTTGACAAGCCTTCTGCTAACATTTACAAAATGTTGTCAAATACAGAATCACTGGCTAATTAAGTAAAACCCACAAATGAAAACAAGTTTGAACTTTTTAAATTATGGGCATTATAACTCAGTATCATTATTTGTTCTCAAAGAACATTACTGTGATTATATAAACCCTGACAGTTGCAATACTATAGTAACTGCAACACTTTAAAACAGATGGACTGTGTGACTGATGATTCAATAATTGCACTCATTAAAATATTCATGCTTTTAATTGTGTCTCTCATATTTAGAGAAGGGTTCATGAATACAATATTTTTGACACTGTCAGCAAATAGATAATTCATTTTGTTTTGATTGCAAAGGGCATGATACAGAAACATGTTAAAATAGTGAAGGCTAAATAACAGAAGTGTACCTACTGTACAGTAGATGCTTGGACTTTATGTAGCACAAATCCTCTGGTTGTCTGTGATGAGAAATTGAGAACACACTTTTCTCCTCCTTAGCAATGCTTTGTAAAACACAATGAAAGGAAAAGAAAGATGCTGTACTACTCCAAGTAGAACACTAGGGGATTAGAAGGGATTTATGGTAGTGTATAGCCTCTTTGATCTCCTTGTTTCAGATATTCAAGATGGCTAACATTATTATTACGTGCTTTTTATTCTTTTTTTTGTTTGTTTCTATTAAATGTCATACACACAACTGCTAAAAACAATTATATTTAATGCTGGTCTGATTTAAAATGATAAAGTTAGGATTGCACATTTGGAAACAGTACAGTTGAACTGCTGGGGACATCATAGCCAGGCCTTTATACTGTTACCAAACTTTTAAAACCAGGCCAGCCTCCACAAAGAGGAGATTTTAAAGCCAGCTTCAAAGAAAAAGGCCCTTCTCCAGAGAGATGACAATTTAATGACCAGAAAACAAAAGACCTGTGTACAATGTATATCACTAGAGATTGTAAATACTGTTGTTCAATACTTGATTACATATTTCAGTTTTATGGAAAATAAATCTTATTGTATTTGTTCTCTTATTTTGCTGAAATAAACAAGTAATTTCCCGACACTGAGTCAAGGTATTATTACTTAACTGTAAATACATCATCAGTAGGCCTGGATACACCAAGCTCCGTTATAATTGAGTTAATACGGTGTTATGTAAAAAAACTAAAGACGCAAAATAGGTAGGTATACATCAATATTTGTACTGTCAGAAATAATGCAAATAAATTGGAAATTGCATTTTATGTTGTGATAAATATCACACTGATGTTAAAATGGTAGCAAAGTCACAGAATTGTCCTAAAGTGGTACAAAACTATCCTATGTAGCAGACTTTATAAACCCATGATTTTCTGATACTGTACATGTCGACAGTGCTGTTTGGAGATAGTTAGAACAAAACAAGGAGTTGGAGGTTTGTTTGAGTTGTTGTGCTTTTTATTGTGATATCTGCTTAAGTTGCCTTCTTGTCTGACTTTGGGGGTGCTTGTACAGTATGCTTGAGTTTGTTACTTTTCCTGTACATAAGAAGTTATTTATATTTTGTCTGTGCCTTCATATTTGCTGTATGATTGTGTTCAGTATAGTTTATTGTGAGAATGTGTGAAAGATGTATGTATGTATGTATGTATGTCTTTAT
Source organism: Ascaphus truei (assembly GCF_040206685.1). NCBI lineage: Eukaryota > Metazoa > Chordata > Amphibia > Anura > Ascaphidae > Ascaphus > Ascaphus truei. The sequence continues at coordinate 157,729,580 of NC_134483.1, read as the reverse complement.
TTGTATAGCGCCATAAAATGTACATAGCGCTTCACAGTATATAATACATGTCATATAAATAACAAATAGAAATAACAGATCATGGGAATAAGTGCTTCAGACATACTGTAAAAGTAACATTAAGGAAGGAGTCCCTGCTCCGAGGAGCTTACAATCTAATTGGTAGGTAGGGAGAACGTACAGAGACAGTAGGAGGGAATACTAGTAAGTGCGTCTGCAGGGGGCCAAGCTTTGTGTCATGTGTCCATGATTATCCAGTGCTACTCATATGCTTCTTTAAGCAGATGTGTCTTAAGGTGGGTCTTAAAGGTGGATAGCGAGGGGGCTAGTCGGGTATTGAGGGGAAGAGCATTCCAGAGGTGTGGGGCAGAAAGTGAGAAAGGTTTAAGGCGGGAGAGAGCTTTAGATACAAAGGGGGTAGAAAGAAGACATCCTTGAGAAGAACGCAAGAGTCGTGATGGTGCATAGCGAGAAATTAGGGCTGAGATGTAATGAGGGGCAGAAGAATGTAAAGCTTTAAAAGTGAGCAGTAGAATTGAGTGTGAGATACGCGATTTAATCGGAAGCCAGGAGAGGGATTTCAGCAGGGGAGACGCTGAGACAGATTTAGGAAAGAGTAGAGTGATTCTGGCAGCAGTGTTTAGGATAGATTGTAGGGGAGACAGGTGAGAGGTAGGAAGGCCGGACAGCAGGAGGTTGCAGTAATCGAGACGTGAGAGAATGAGGGCCTGAGTCAGAGTTTTGGCAGTTGAGTAACAGAGGAAAGGGCGTATCTTTGTGATATTGCGGAGGAAAAAGCGACAAGTTTTAGAAACGTTTTGAATATGAGAGGAGAATGAGAGAGAGGAATCAAGTGTGATCCCTAGGCAGCGTGCTTGGGCTACTGGGTGAATGATCGTATTTCCAATAGCAATGTGGAAGGATGTAGTAGGGCCAGGTTTGGGAGGTAGTATAAGGAGCTCTGATGAGACTGAAGTGCCTGGACTGAGTGGAGTGTGTGGATGGAGTGTGAGGAGAGGTGTGGGATGGAGAAGTAAGGAGCAGAGGACTGGTGGGTGGAGGATTGGGGAGCGTAGGAGTGATGAGCAGAGTACTGGTAGGCAGCGGAGTGAGAAGTGAAGGACAGAGAATTGTAGGATGTTTGAGGAGTGGTGGTGAGCAGAGGAGGTTAGAAGGGAGGGTACAGTGTTCTGCAGGGTTGGCGTTAGGGGGAGGAGGAGGGGAGAGGAGAGAGGGACACTACAGAGGGGTGTGGGAGAAGGCAGGGAAACAGGGAACAACATGAAGGCCCACAGGAGGCTAATGTCCAGCCTCCTACATGTTAAAATGTTACAGATACATCTGACAGGCAGCACATGAGGAACAGTACATTTCCTGAGGAGGAAAATGTTATCCACATAGATAAAATAGTAACCTTTTATGATGCTATTCTGGTCAACATGGCATCAAAAATCTCCATGTAGGTTAAAAATTATAAATGAAAGCAAATAGCTGCTGCAGTCAACAGTGTAGGAATTCTACCATGCACAGTACAGCGCATATGAGACCTGTTTGTGTCTATTAATACACTTGGACTTTGTCGTCGGAATTGCAGAGGTCAGAGACACAAGCCAGAGCAAGAGCAGGTGAGTAACCAGGTAAGCAAATTTTATGTGACAAGTACCAAACTTTACAAATACTATTCTTCCCTTTTGTAATAGGGTCACGTCTTTTTCTCCTCAGAATAATGTCTCACGACAAGATTATACTCTCAACTGAATGAGAGGCATCTTACCACAAATATGTACCTGTAGAAAGGGCCTTACATCCTTATCAAAAGATACCGTAAGTACTATAATAAAAAATGGGAGACAGAGTAATATAAAATAATATCTATGATTTATTGTATACAACAATAATACTGAATAAAAAAGATAATAAAATCTGTTACATAAGCCGAATACAATTATTAGTTCCATGCTTGCTCATACATACCACCAAATAGTATCAATGTCAGTCTTGATTAGTCTCTCTGTCTAGTCTATTCTCTCTCTCTCTCGTCATGTCAGTTAGCCTGACTTATATTTCGTATGTATACGTCACAGTTCTGTAGTCAAACAGAATATGCTAATTCTTAACATGAAGAACATATTTCTATATTCTATATAAAAACATCTTATCCTAGAAAGTAGACACATGCTGTCTGGTTTATGTTCCCTATTTGCTTCCTACTGCTATCCTAAAATAAAACAGGCAGCTAGGCTTTTTGTGATGTCTCACTTCCTTTTGCTGAGTAGCGAAAAACATCTTACAAATTCAGGTTATAGTGAATTATATGGATAAGCAAAAATATATCTTGAATACAGTGGGTATATACTGTGCTGTACATAACAGTTTATGTGACCTAAAGAAGCTTTTATATATATATATATATATATATATATATATATATATATATATATATACAGTGGTTGACAAATCACCAAAAAATCAACTCGCCACACAAAAAAATCTACTCGCCACCTAGTACCAAACGTGTGCTGCTTGGGCCAATATTTACTCTCCCGGGGGTTAAATCCACTCGCCCGGGGCGAGCAAATGTATAGGTTTGTCGAACACTGTATATATATATGAAACACAAAAAGAAGCCTGCAACAGACCAGCAATTGTAAATGACCAAAATCAGCTGAATCAATGTATGTAACGCACAAAAGCTGAAGGTGCTGGGGATATTACATAGATCAGAACGAAAAAGAAAAGCATCCCTAAAGAAAGCACTCTGGTGTACTAGAAAAGTAACACAATTTATTAATAAACATCCCAAGAAAAACAGTCCAAAACATTAAAACAATCCTCAGAACCCAAAAGTAAATCTGATAAAGCTGACACCTAATAAATGTGAAGTCTTATAAGCTTCCAAGAGTACTGCTTGAGAGCGAAAGTGCATATGTAACACATGAATAGAAGGGTGTGAAGGCAATGAATTAGCCTCCCACCACTGAAACCGGTCGGTCTATAAGAAAAGCCTGCTGGAACAGTGTGGCAGGACGGCCTGTAGGCGGGGTCAGAAAACAGTCCACCCCTGTAGTTTCAGGTCAGGTCAAAGCAAATATTAAGTGGTTTTAGTTCTTCACCACAGAACTAAACATTTTGACACATCATCCCTTTAAGGCAACACAAAACATAGGAAAATAACATCTACTCCACATTGGGAGAACTTACTCACAATCCAAGCCCGATCTATCAGGCTGGCTGGCTATCTCCAGTTCCCAACCTTTTAACATACATCACAACAGTCAGGAAACAATATTAAAGTTCTTACTGTCCTTTGGAAAGAGGGTTGGGAATCCAGCTGGCTAGTAGTTTGAATAGGACAGCTCTTTAGTATGAGTCAGCCACCTGCAACAAGCATTGGCTTCCTTATTTCATCATGCTGGTTGTCAGGTGTGTCTGCTTCCTTCCTGATTGCCTAGCTATTCTTACCAGGTTAACCTTCTGAGTGCTGGATGAAGGACTCAGATATATGTTTCCCAGGCATAACTATCAGTACCTGACTTCACCCTGTCACTAACAGTAATACTCCCATTGTGATACACAATGCTAACACACTGTCAGATATAACAGAACGATGAAAAGAGGTAATAAAGCTGACAAAATTAATAAAGAACATAGGGTGAACATGTAATAGCACTGGACTGGCAAAGGCTCTCTTAAATTAAAGAAGAAAAGAAGCTTCGGCGGTCACAGCAAACGAAGGAGCTCAGCCATGAATAAATAAAATCACTATTTAATCAAACTTGGTGCTGGACATTACAGGGATTCACCTTCTCTGACGCGTTTCATTCCACGTCAGAGAAGGTGAATCCCTGTAATGTCCAGCACCAAGTTTGATTAAATAGTGATTTTATTTATTCATGGCTGAGCTCCTTCGTTTGCTGTGACCGCCGAAGCTTCTTTTCTTCTTTACCTCTACATCCAACGGCTGGAGCACGCTACAGATCCTCTGCATTGAGCAAACGTCACTACATCTCCTCCTCTGGCTATCGCGGGGATAGCTGGTGATCGTGGTGCGTCTCACTGGAATTTCCCAGACCAACAATGTTGGCGCCGGCGATGACGTCACACGGAGGCGCCACACACGCGGCTTAGAGCCGGATCCATCACAGAGCTAGCAGTGAAGATACCAGGCGGGTGGAGGGCAGCAGGCACCGGTTGGCGTATGTGAGTACAGGAGAGGAGTTCTTATCCAGCTTCTTATCCTGACTCCTTGCGAATCCCTGCAAAACGGGCCCCCCCCCCCCTAGGTTTATAAGTCTGCAACTGTTGCTCCATATATCTACTGATTGCCTCATATATTTATTGCAGTGGGATCTTGTTTTTTGCCTCTTACCAACCAAAGCTCACAAAGTACTTCCAATACTGAGACACCCATTATACTGTACATACAGTATGCACTTGTAGAGCACCGAACTCCATGGGGTTCATTCCCCTTATTCTATAGAACTGTCTCTTAAATTAAAGACCATAATGAGCAAAATGTAAATAAAAGAAAGAGATAAATACTCAGCCTAAGCCAAGCGCTCAAGATTGAGGTAAGTCAGTCCAATAGTGCTGTCCAGATGATGATCACAGACACATAAATCCTGTCAGCATCCTCCGGTCAGGATCTGTGGCAGACTTGAAAGCATGAGGACGGATGTAACAGCCAGAATGGATTCCAAGAAGTACATACAAAGGCAAGCCCCGACGCACATGTTTCACCCCTTGCTTCGTCCGGGGGCTTATAGTCAGTGACCAAACACAGATTTTTTAAGGTTGCAGACCTTGTGAGGTTGGACCAAGAGCAAAACAACAGTGCTGGAGCTGCCACACCGATACGTCCTCCCACCGACACACCCACAGGGAGGGGAGTCACATCAGCTGTGCAGTGGATGCCCAGAAATTTCTTGAGATCATCATCCTGGGTGAGTATATGCCAATACTTTTGTATTGCCGTTTTGTATTTCCTCCAATTTCTATCGAATGTTCCAATGAATCGAATGATTTTTTGAACCTGACTATTATTTCTTTCCTCCCCACCGACCGTCAGAAGTGAATTACAAGATCATGTATGGCTTTTTATTCTCCCTCTTTTATAATATATATTAAAAATTATTTTTGCATATTATCAATGTACTGTACTTAATTTACATTATACATCACATACACGCTTATATTGCATAAGCATTTAATCACAAAGATTTTTCTGTTAAATAATATATTTGTATTAAGTATATCTTTATTTAGGTTAATATACTGATTTGTACTGTATGTATTATATGTTTATTCATGTGTGCACAATTTTAATATATAGAATACATTTTACATGTTCACTAAATGCATAGTTTATTTTGTGGTCAATTGATTTGTTGCCATCCCATCAATCACCGTTTCCTTTAGGTTATAAATATTCTTTTAGCCCTCCCCTGGGATTTCCCCTGATGATGTTGGCGTGTCGCTGTCGAAACGCATAGGGTGCATCATTATGTTGGACGTTATTGGATCAGCTGCAGAGGATTCCTTGTGAGTTCTACATCGACGCAGCAGAAAGCGGTGTGCTTGATCTCTGTTATATTGGATCGTGATTTAAACTCTCTACGAAGGACAGCTATTGCTGCGGCCGAACTCCAGGGCCACGGTCTCGCATTGGATTTGGTGAAACTGCAAAATCCACTATTGGAAGATAAGTTTACTGGTGGTGTGATTCGGGGTGAGCCATCTACTTTTGCTTATGGAGCCTCATGGGATTCTTTGTGTTGCAGGAAGAATTTTCCAACGACTCACAGACTGAGAATTAAGGTACTCCGTTCACCCACATGCTTATAACATCAGTTCTTATTGCTCTGGGGCACGGGGCGCCTAGCTGACAGTGTTGATCCTGAATCAGCATACTATTGGAGCTTAAGTGTATTAGAGTTGAGACACATCTTCTACATTGGAACTGTTTGTATATGCATATTTATCAACGGCAAATACTCAATTTCACTTTTCTTCCTAGGAGGACATATCTGTTCTTGGTCTTCATTGACATATATATATATATATATATATATATATATATATATATATATATATATATATATATATATATATATATATATATATATATATATATATATATATATATATATATGTAGAAGATTGACCTAGGCGCAAATATGACAGGGAAGAGAGAAAACACAGAAAGAAATCATAGGGCAGTATATCTATTATTGCATAGACTTTGAGATGGTAAGAGTTGCGCTTACACTGATTAGATGGGTAAGAGCCTGTAATCCTCTATGGGACTCGCCAACGTTGTATTAACTCTGCGGCTGCTGGATCTCCAGATATCCTCTCCTCGGGAACACAGATGCTGCTGCTGTATGCACTTTTTGTTCCTGGCACTCACGTATCTCTATGGATGGATCTCATAAGAGGGGGAGGAGGGAGGGGATGGGGAGGAAATAATGGAAGGGAACAGAAATAGTGTAAAATCGTTTTTAATCTAAAAAAGACTTGCTCGAGCAGCCCCTGACGAAGCCCAAGTGGAGAAACGCGTAGGGCCAGCGTTGACTTGCAGCAGAGAACAGAGAGACAGACACGCCGAGGAGCCTGTGTGGAGAGACACTTACAGAGAGCTCCGGCAGTGAATACCTGCATTGGCAGACAGTGAAGCTCGCGAGAGCTGGGCCGCGTCACACACCGCGTCACACGCTACGTTCGAGCACGTGATGCGGAAGTAGCGGAGACTGCGGAGAGGACTGGTAACCGGCGATTCTACACGAGTGTGAGAGACTCGCTAAATACTCTCTACCGCCTGCTATATTCTCACCGAATGTGAGTTGATTAGCTATATTTTACAAGTCTTTTTTAGATTAAAAACGATTTTACACTATTTCTGTTCCCTTCCACTATTTCCTCCCCATCCCCTCCCTACTCCCCCCCCCCCTCTTATGAGATCCATCCATAGAGATACGTGAGTGCCAGGAACAAGAAGTGCATACAGCAGCAGCATCTGTGTTCCCGTGGAGAGGATATCTGGAGATCCAGCAGCCGCAGAGTTAATACAACGTTGGAGAGTCCCATAGAGGATTACAGGCTCTTACCCATCTAATCAGTGTAAGCGCATCTCTTACCATCTCAAAGTCTATGCAATAATAGATATACTGCCCTATGATTTCTTTCTGTGTTTTCTCTCTTCCCTGTCATATTTGCGCCTAGGTCAATCTTCTACATATCTTCAAGGCGGCGACTGTGGAGCCGCAGACCTAACTTTAAATTTAAAGTGAGGTTTTTAAGTGATACAGTTAGACTACAGTTAATATATATATATATATATATATATATATATATATATATATATATATATATATATATATATATATATATATAGTTAATATACTCACTTTCTTCATGCAAGACCAATAACCAATAACCTCAGCTGATGGATCTAATTGCATTCTCTTCACAGGTATGTTCCTGATGTTGAAACCCTGTGTATAAGACTGAATCTGGCCTTGTTGAATTGATATATAAGTTAGTATGTTAGAATGTAAAAAGTATTTTTTTTCCTCTTAACTCTGTGCTGTTAATTGACCAAATGGGACAAGCTGACTGATTGGGGAGGGTCATGTGACTGTTTTTTGTGTATAATACCAACACCTTTGCTGCATTGGGCAGGAACTGCATTAGGCAGTGAGGCATTTAAAGTGAGCTTTTTAAGTGATAAAAACAGTTAGACTACAGTTTGACTAGAGGGGACTGGGGACTGGATCTACTGCACACTCTTTTACTCAAGACAACAAACGGTAAGCTATTCAAATCACACTATGATCCCATGCTTGTTAGCCTGCATAGTTTAACCCCCCACCCCTTTACAGCTTCTTTCACTGCAGCCTCTCCCAAAACTGACTGCACAAAACACTGAAACCCTGAATTGACCCTAGCATTGCAATGCAGCAAAACACTTGAAAAGGTACAGGCCCACCCCTGCAGTTTAGTCTGCACACACTCACTCTGCTCACAACAGCTCCTTGCAGCACTGCCTACCTCTGGCATCATGAACCTGCTATGTATTTTAACTTTTTTCTTTCTCCTGGCCTCATGGAGATGTTACTCCCTCTATCCACTACAAACTCCTCCATCCTTGCCCACACCCAACATCACCATACACCCTGGACTATTGAAAAGCCTTGCACTATCTACTGAATGTTGGTGGAGAACTCTAAAAACCAGCACACCAACCACTGCTCACTCTAATGGAAAACACCACAAATTTACAACTTGCAAACAACTAACCAAATTTCTACTCATACTATTATTCTCTCTAGCAGGTGATGTTGAAACTAACCCAGGTCCTCCCATTTCAGCTCTGTCCCATGCCCCTGAGAATTCCACCTTTAAATTCCAAAAAGGGCTATCTGTCGCCCATATAAACATCCGGAGCCTGCTGCCCAAACTGGATGAACTAAGGGCATGGTGTCTTATGCATAAACCCAAAGCCATCGTTCTTACAGAAACATGGCTATCCCCTAAAACCCCTGATGCAAATATTGCCATTCAGGGATACTCCATTTTTAGGAGAGATAGGTCAAAGAGAGGAGGAGGGGTGTTATTGTATATTGCAGACACCTTACAATTTACACTGTTACATTGCCCACCAAGTCCACCCTCTTTTGAAACTCTAGTTGGCAAAATCTGCCTCCCCTTTTCTAAGCCCATCTTGCTTGCTGGCATCTACTGCCCCCCTAAAGCCCCACTACAATCCTTGACTGATATCACCCAATTTCTTGGCAACATTTCCTCTCAAATTTGAGAAGAGTGAGCTGCTAGTTCTTGGGGATTTCAACTTCAATTGGCTTGACCCTAAAAACCACAAAATCCATATACAACTCAAGTCACTTAACCTATCGCAACTCATTTTCCAACCCACACGGATAAACCTGAAATCGCATAACCATTCCTTGCTAGACTGGATTCTCTCCTCAAACGCCAGCAGAATCCAATCCTCTGGCATCCTTCCTGATATTTTCAGTGACCATGCAATAGTATACTGTGTAAGGAAAATTAAACCGCCCCATTCAAGCCCTAAAGTTCTCCTCACTAGAACATTTAAAAACTTTAACCCACAACAGTTTCTGGATGACCTTACCAACTGCCCATGGCACAGAATCGATTTAATTCCCGACCCTGATTCTGCGCTCGACTATTGCCAATCCGAGTTCTTAAAACTCTGCGATACCCATGCTCCACTACGCAAAATAAGGGTACGGGGGGCCCACCTTCCATGGGTTACACCTGACCTTATAGCACTCTACCAGTTCAGGGATGCCTTGTGGAAAAGCTACAAAGTAACTGGCACTACCAAGGATCTCAATCACTACAGATGCATGCGGAACATGTGCACAAGGCAAACAAGGCATGCAAAAGCACAATATTACTCTGACAATCTCCACCAAAATACATCAAACCCAGCTAACTTCTGGAAGGTTATCAACAATATATTCCAGGCTCCTAACCATCAACAACCAAGTAATATCACTAAGGGGGATATTACTCTGACAAACCCCACTGACATTGCAAATGCATTCAATGATTACTTTGTGGGGTGTGCCACTAACTTATTAGCGAAACGCAGCACAAACCCCAAAACTGAATCTCATCCTGGGAATACCCCTATAGTCCCACCCCCTCCCAACACTGCCCACAATTTTCAATTTAGCCCAGTATCTGAAGAGGAGATTACACAAGCGCTCCTCAAACTAAAACTAAGCAGCCAATGTGGACCCGACTTACTACAATCTAGGTTCCTACGACTTGGTGCCCCAGCCATTGCCAAACCAATTGCGTCCATAGTCAACTCTATCCTGTCTGCAGGCCATATCCCTAAGACCTGGAAAACTGCCAGAGTTGTCCCAATCTTCAAAAGTGGGGACAAGAACACTGTCTCAAACTACAGGCCAATCTCACTTCTCCCAATTCTATCCAAAGTTATGGAAAAATGTATCCACTCCCAATTAAGCGATTTCTACACCAAGACAAATTTCCCTAGCCAATTCCAGTCTGGGTTTCGTCCCAAACACTCCACCGTAACTACCCTGCTAAAAGTTTGCAATGAAATCCAGTGTGGAATGGAACGGGGACAACTCACTGGTGCAGTATTCCTAGATTTTGCAAAGGCTTTTGACACAGTTGATCATGTTATCCTGCTTAACAAACTCCAGAGCTCAGGAATAGGGAAACATGCTTTAAACTGGTTTCAGTCCTACCTATCAGGAAGATCCCAACATGTGTCCATCTCAGGCTCTAACTCCAACCCCCTGGATATCACCTGTGGTGTCCCGCAAGGCTCTGTTCTGGGGCCCCTACTCTTCTCAGTGTTCATTAATGATCTTCCCACAGCTTGTAAGGAAGCCTCAATACACATGTATGCAGATGATACAATCCTGTATGCACACAGCCATAGCCTCTCTGACCTTCAACACATACTTCAGTCTGACTTTTTGAGACTCGAAAACTGGATTTCCCAAAACAAACTGTTTTTAAACACTGACAAGACTGTAACAATGGTATTTGGGACCAAGACTACATTTGTAAAGCTTCCAGTGACTGAGCTCCTGATTAGAACCAACGCTAAAACCACCCTAACACCTGTCACTAGTTTTAAATACCTGGGCTTATGGTTTGACTCCCACTTAACATTCGGGATGCACATTGATACCCTGACAACCAAGACCTATGCCAAACTAGGGGTACTTTACAGGAACAAATCCTCCCTAAGTCTCCTGGTCAGAAAGCGTATTGCACAGCAGATGCTAATGCCAATTATTGACTATGGAGACATAGTATATGGCTCGGCTCCTCAAACCCACCTTAGCAAACTTGACACCCTCTACAATTCAATTTGTCGTTTTGTTCTCCAATGCAACTACAACACACATCACTGCGAAATGCTCAAAGAACTAGATTGGTCAACACTAGAGTCTAGGCGCAAAGTTCACCTTTCCTGTCTCACCCTCAAATACTTTCTGGGCAAGCTACCCAGCTACCTGAACAAGCTCCTCACCCCTACCACATGCAGTACCTATCACCTGAGATCAGACTCCAAAAGACTATTCATGGTCCCAAGACTCAACAAAGTATCCGGACGTTCCTCCTTCTCCTTCCGTGCACCCCAAAACTGGAACAACCTACCAGAGACTCTCATATCCACCACCAGCTTAAGTTCTTTCAAATCTAAGGCTGTCTCACACTTTAATCTGGTCTGTAACTGTTTCATACGCTCATAATATATATTTTCTTTAACTGTGCATGCAATGTCTTGTATATAATGTATACCTTGTTCATTTATGTAACTGTATTTGTAACCATATATTATTTTGTTTTACTCTGTGCCCAGGACATACTTGAAAACGAGAGGTAACTCTCAATGTATTACTTCCTGGTAAAATATTTTATAAATAAATAAATAAATAAACTTGGCTGCAGTGTGTAGGGATAGGTGTACACCAGGGTATGTACCTCATTCAAATAATATTGGCTCTATTAGTGGTGTAAATATTACAATCCACAGGAACAAACTGTTTAGATTTGCGCTGTGTGTTTCTTTTATATATATATAAATATATATATATATATCAGATACCTTATAAACTCACAAGGTTAATAACCTGTATCCATAATCCTATTTAGGATACAGCATCCATTCAAGTCCAACCTTTTTATTTGTCTATTTTACATTGTTTTTATGTTCACTGCTCTATTTCCCACAATCAGTGGTTACATGTTGTCTGAATTTTATCAATTGTATGCAAATAGGAGGGTGCGCTTATCACTTTGGTGTTTTCACATGTGTTCAGGAATTGGTTATTATTTGATGAGCTCTCTCTCTCTCTGTCTGTCTGTCTCTGTCTCTGTCTCTTTCTCTGTCTCTGTCTCTCTCTCTCTAAACAAAATATTAATTATATTGCATAATAATAATTTTTAATAACCTTATATATCAATTCTATGTACGTTATGTTACATTTTAGGCCATGTTACTAGACATTTATACATTTATCACATATACATATTTCACATATGAATAAAATATAGTACGGTAGATACACATGTATTTATGATTGGGGTGCCCGTATCTCCCTGCATATTTAATTTTCTCGCGTCACGTTACAAGGACATTTAAATGCATAGGCGATACCTGCAACCCATACTGGGGCCTGTAACTCAGGATGCAGGGGGTCCCCGGGGCTAAAATTAATGCGGTTCAGCTCTGGAGACCCCCTGCTTCAATAATATGTTGTTAAAACAGTGTGATCACCTGTTAGAGGTGCGCAGAGAGAGGGATTGATTTTATCTACTCTCACTGTGTGACTCTTCCAGACTGATGCAGCCCAGGAGGATTCATACAGCGGGAGTTCCATTCAAAAGCAGGAACCCCCATTGTGTTCATCCTGATGGGCCATTCCCCCTTCCAAGCACTGTGCCACGAATGTTCGTCTTTTGGCCCGCGTTTCACCAGCACATGTGTTGCGGCAGGATATAGATACAAGATGCTGCATCTGTACATGTATATATTTGAAAACATTATGATGTAGTGAACTTTTACTTAATAAATGCTATGTTACCTTCTTATAGACACACCAACAACAGATACTGAACACATTCCAAGGGTAGAAAGAGGCCCTCAGCAACCACTGCAACAGGAACCCAGACTACAGATACTGTTTACCCCTGAAACCATGCAACAGCATAGTGCACAGATGCAGCATGGCAAGCAATTGATGTAAAAGCTCAATCACCTACATCAGGACATTGTTTTGCTAGAAAGCAGTGTACACGATCACACCAAAACAAAACTAATTTGAATGAAACAAGAAGAAAGAGCTATTACCTTTAACCAAAACATTAATGCTCCAAATTACTGTATGCTTCAAAATATGCTCTTAAAGCAAAATTAGAATAAAATGAGATTGCAGCAGCCCAAAATATATTTTATAAAAGTATAATAATCCCACATCACTGCAGTTACAATGTTTTTATTTAAAAGTAGTAAACACTGCAGTTACAATGTTTTTATTTAATATTTCATTTAAATATCGATATTAAATTAAATGTACCGCATATGTATATTATATATCTATTCAGTTCCAATGTTTTGTGTGTGTGTGTGTGTGTGTGTGTGTGTGTGTGTGTGTGTGTGTGTGTGTGTGTGTGTGTGTGTGTGTGTGTGTGTGTGTGTGTGTGTGTGTGTGTGTGTGTGTGTGTGTGTGTGTGTGTGTAAATATATATATATATATATATATATATATATATATATTATATACAGTATATATATATATATATATATATATATATATATATATATATATATATATATATATTATATTATATACAGTATATATATATATATATATATATATATATATATATATATATATATATATATATATATATATATAGAGGTATCAGTACCGTGTTAGCCGAGCTTCAATAATCAAAAAATAAATAGATGATACCGTTCTGTGGCTAACGAAATGCTTTTATTTTTGCGAGCTTTCGAGATACACTGATCTCTTCTTCCGGCGATGTTACAATGAATGAAGCAAAAGGTATACTTAAAAACAGTGTCTCTTGGAATGTTATCTGTGCTGTTCCTTCCCCCGGTGTGGATGTGTTTTATGACTAGAGGTGTCAAAAGGTTACTGAAAGCAAGTGAAGAAAGCGTGTGTATGTGTATCAGTGTGAATAAAAATGAATGGAGAGCCCACAGTATATACAGTGCTTTACACAAGGTGTGTGTGGAGTGGAGTGGATATAAATGGTGTGGGTGGGTGTGGAAATGTGAGAGTTTGTAGCACAACTAAAAGTGTGTGTGGATACTTAGATCCACACCGGGGGAAGGAACAGCACAGATAGCATTCCAAGAGACACTGTTTTTAAGTATACCTTTTGCTTTTTTCATTGTAACATCGCCGGAAGAAGAGATCAGTGTATCTCGAAAGCTCGCAAAAATAAAAGCATTTCGTTAGCCACAGAACGGTATCATTTTTTATTTTTTGATTTTATATATATATATATATATATATATATATATATATATATATATATATATATACAGTATATATATATATATAATTGTTTTTTTTCCTGTCTGATTCTTGGTTAACAAAAATGGAGATCATCCTTCTGGTTTTTAACAGTCCTGTTGAGCATTACTTCCTCTTGTCTTTGTCACACCCAGTTTAGCACAAAGCACAGACACTCAGGGGTAGGATGACATGATAAATTCATGAAAGGCTTAGTGTATAGAATTATTATAACATATTGTCTAAAGCTTAAGTAAGCAGGAGACACGTATCAGCTGCTAATGATCTGTGAATGTCTTTATTTCAGGGAAGCAATACATACTATAGTAGTATTATTTAAATACTGATATTATATATAAATATATATATCAAAGACAACACAAAAATTAAGAAGCGCTAAAGAGGATGTGAAATAACCCTAATAAATGATAAATTATAATAACATATTTAACATATTAAAATAAATTAAAATTACCACAATTTAACCTAATAATATCTACAAACCATAACGTGATAGTGAAAAAAAAGGAAAATCCAAATTGAATGTTCCACTCAAACAAAAAATCCAGAGAGAAATATAGTCCCAATAGAAGATCCAGGGAGCGTCTTTGCAGCTTTAAGGGGAGTGGTATAGCCAACCACTTTTGGAATCTATGAACAAAAAACAAACAAAAGCGCAAGCTCCATAGCACGTAACTGAGTAAAAAATAAGGTACATTTATTTAAAAAATCAGCAACCCATAAGAATGTGCACTTACAGGATTTCAAACAGAACCATTCGTGAGAGAGAAATCTCTATTGTGGTCATCTGCGGTGGTAGGGTGAGTCCCAGGTTTGCAGAGTGGATGTAAACATCCCAGGTTCACCATGAAGTGGCAGCAAGATATAAAGGCATCCAATGCCTGCACGTCCTTTGCTCCCTCATACAATGATTGCTAACACTTGAAATTACCGCCAGCTGGAGCGCAGGGAAGCCAGGATGCCTTTATATCTTGCTGATTTTTTAAATAAATGTACATTATTTGTTACTCAGTTACGTGCTATGGAGCTTGCGCTTTTGTTTGTTTTTTGTTCATATATATATATTTATATATATATATATATATATATATATATATATATATATATATATATACTGCACCGACACACTTTATTCGAGCAAATACCCAGTATGTACCTGGCAGATACCTGGAATGCGCCGCTCCTCACCTCTAACAAGCCCCGTTGTGTTTGCCTTCCCAGCCTGGGTTCATGCCTGGCTGACGGGCGGCTGATCTGTTAAATGATAATGGTTAGGATTTAATAGGCTGCAATGCTTCGCGTGTCTACCAGATGGCATAAATTCATGAATTGTAATGCAGTATATATATATACTGTGCAGTATTGCAGCCAGCGGGAATAAAATGCTTCAATCCCTGCCTGGAAAATACCTCAATGCACTCGGGCAGAAAACAGTCAAAAACCTCAATACACCCGGGTATACCCGAATTCGTGGGACTAGCCGAGCTCGAATAAAGTGTGTCGCCAGTGTATATATGCATCCATTCAGTTAAAAGTTATTATTTTATATGACATGGTCCCCTATAAGATGATGCTTGCTGCATATCACAGCTTTTGAGCACAGCCTGGGTTTAGATGCATAGCCAGTAAACCCACCCACAGACAGTTGTTTTGACCTTATCAGTGTGAGGTTGGTTATACTGGTATTGCAAAATGAAGCATGGGATAGGTTTCACCATACTTAGTTAAGTGATGGTGTGTAAAAAAAATAAATATATATATATATATATATATATATATAAAGAAACAAATTTCAGCTTGCACTCAATGTACTCAAAAACATCAAGAGGTGCCAGTCTCTAATAATAATAATAATAGAACAACATTACCATTCTCACGTCCGGTAAAGGAAGACTGCACTCAGATCAGTAAAGGCAAAAAAAGTCTGTATTAGGCATCAGTACAAAATGAACAGGCCGCCCAATCCATGTTCATTTTGCCTTATACAGACTTTTTTTTTGCCTTTACTGATCTGAGTGCAGTCTTCCTTTACCGGACGTGAGAATGGCATATAATACTGCATTACAAAAGTCACTCACTGTACATTGCATTTACAAAGCTTTGCGTTTCCCATGTCTTTATTTCAGTGAATCTCCCTTAGTATAAAAATATAATAATGTACAGTATATAATACTGTATGTCTCTATATGCCCGCTTCGATTAAAACATTAAAAAAGTAGATTTTTTTTTATTATGAGTCAATCACTGTGCATTGCATTTAAAAAGCTTTGAGGTTACCACAGAATTCGAGTCAATACAAAAGTATAACAATACTCCTTGATAAAGTACCAGTAGGTACGAAACGCGTAGGAGGGTACTTACCTCTGTTTTTTTAATAGGGAACCAATAAAGATTATATTTTATTATTATTGTTTGGGACCCACCCTATTTGTGGCTGTGCTTTAGAGTGCTTTTTCCTTTGGATTCCTACTCATTCTCCTGGTTGCACGCCTACAAAGATACACTAGACTGGGGCAACTATATGTGAGTACATTATTGCAACTTATGTTTATCTAGGACTCTCCCAATGAAGTTTTAAGTCTCATTTTATCAATCTCAGCCTTTAACCTTCAGGGACAGAGATACCCTACTAATTGATTTGGCAGTCATTAAAGTGCCATGGTTATTGCTTATATACCTCACTAGCCCCAGTTACCTATCCTTTGTATCTTAAAAAGGACTTATACTACTGAATTGTCTTTTCAAGACTGGAAGCAAATGTTGGAGCGCATATCACTAACTTGTTCCATAATAATAATGTATACTGTATTTCTGTATGTGCCAACTCCAATCAAAATAAAATATCTCTACTGTATTAAAAAGGTTTTAAAAAAATGAATGGTTTTTAGACTTTAATCAACATCTTCGTCTCGCTGTTGCTTTGACTGTTTCATTCTGTAAAATAAATATGAGATTATTTGTTTAATGTACCTATTAATAAACAAGAAATAAAAAATTCTTAAAGTACGCTGTCTACAGTATGCCCAAGCGTGGTCTATAAAACACATATGCGGTTCTTTTCATTTAGGCGCATGCGTCGTATATGGGGCGCCTATGCAGGTCATTTAGGAATGTCAGTTCTACAGTACAGTATGTAAACTTGTGTAAACTTATATTCAACTTGATTATACACTGGCTGAAGATTGGGTGGCAGCAAAAAGTTTTAATGCAAGGTGTGTGCTGTACATAGCTGTTTGAGTCGACCATGTAGTTGGGATCTAGGTTCATCATGTTTTCGGAGTTGGTTGGTCCATACTGGTAATGGTATTGGGAAGGTATTCGAGTGGAGCCAGGTACAAAGTGTTGAGCCAGGTACTCAAGTGGGGGCAGATTGGAGGTATCGGTTTGGGAAGATTTATTATTCAATCTTTTTCTCCTTCAAAAGTTGCCATCATCGAACATACCCATCCATGATATGTTCAGTGCACACTCCCCTCTTTCGAGGGTACAGTGTTCTAATAAAGCAATCATTCATGCTTAAGTTGTGTCGAATAGAATTCCTGCAGTCTTTCAGGTTTGCTGTTTTTTTGTAAAATAGGTACTTGTTATTGATTTACTGATAGATCTCAGAAGTACTCTTATTTGTCCTGACTTGAATTCCACAACATATCATATAGGAATAACTGCAAGTCACTCTTTTGTGGCAGGGAGTAAGTGACATGTCCCATGCCATGTACAGAATTGTTCAAACTTTTTAAGATATATTAGATTAATGCATAGTATTTTTAATACTGTGAAACTGCAACAGTAGAGATGCACAAGGTCATTACACAAAAAGACGTGTGCATTTTATCTTGTATTCAGACACCTGTGAGGTTACTACTGAACTGTACTGTATCATAGGTGAAGATATTCAGTGCGCCACCTGCTGGCCATCCACTGAACTGCACAACATAAATAACAGCACAAATAATTCGGACTGACCGCGGATGAGGCGCGTGCGGGTAAGGGCGTCCACAACAAGGTGCGGACAACAAAGTGCTCATGCCGCATCTCACGCTGACTAGCAAAAGTAAATGATACTACCTCTGTAGATACCAGAAACAGACCTGAAATGCAAAATCCTCACACGGCATACCTTTCTCCTATACCCTATGAGGATTTTGTACTTCAGATCTGTTCCTGCTACCTTGCATTAAGACTTTTTGGGAAGTCTTATTGTGAAGCTGCATTCTACCTTGGTTGTATTGTATAATTTTTTTACACTTTTTGTACTGTGTAATCACCCATTCATCTGTGTGAAGTCACTTTGTGCTGTAAATTTTTTTTTGCACGAGTATAGATACAAAAGAATTGTACAGTATGTGAAAGTTAGTGTGTTATGTATCTACTGTATGATGTTTGTATGTGAGTATTGTAATTTTACTCACACTGTGTAGGACGTATTGTACCTCACCTGGGTTGTAAATTTGTTATTTAGTATTATATTATGCTTAATAGAGGATACAACACAGAGAACAGGCGCAAACCCAAATCACCAAGTGTTAATATAAGCAAATAAATTAATATCACCACTGGTGAGATGCAGCTGGTATGAGGGTGTTTCCCAACACCCTTAGATTAGGCAACAAGAACACCCCCAAGCACAAAAACTCCCCTCAGGCATGTAAAAAAAAGGAAAGAAAACAACATAGTGCAAATGTGTATAATAACAATTAATTGCAGATTAAACTAATGAATGCCCACTCACGTGGTAAAGGAATTTTTCAGGTGTTTCCAGATTTCTGATCTGGAGCAGTATTAGAACAGGAATTCTCCCAGACCATATATAAAAAGAAGAAAGATATATATAGTGTAATACAATTTAATAAAAACACATATACATGAGCAGTGAGCTCATTCAAATCACGTGCTCCCACAAGAACACGAGCAATTTGACCACTCTGGGTCCTGCAACAATCTGTAGCTTCAGCGTGAAGCGTGGAGGATCTGTGTGCTTCTACTCCAAAGCGAACAGCTGATCACATCAGGTGACATCACGGCCAAAGGTGGAACTCCGATCCTTGCGTTCTGTAGCTGTAATGTGAAGCTGGAGGATCTGTGTGCTCCTGCTCCTAAACGAACAGCTAATCACATCAAGTGATGTCACAGCAAAAGGGAAACCTCCGATCCTTGCGGTTTCACAGCTGTGGGGTCTCTGGGCATCGGCGTCACGTAGCAGGGAGGGCAAATAGCTCAGTGTTATCCGAACATCAGGGGGACCACCCTACGCGTTTCAAACGTAGATACGATCTTCCTCAGGAGTGTAGAGATCTGACTAACTACATAGTCCCATATAAATAGTCCCAAATAGTGACATATACGCGGGAATTGATTGGTCAATCAAGGGAAAGGGTAGGGGTGACGGCGCAAAGCATAAGACACAAATCTATAGATAGCAACATATTAAACACATATTGGAACATATAAACAGAAATAAATAGCAAAATACATATATACTGTAGGAAGTAAAATATGCATAATATCAGTGGCGATGTATATAGATATAAGCATAATCTATGGAGAGAGCACACATAGATTAGAACAGAGAAAAATAATGGCAACATATAAAATTCAGCAATACCATGCTGATAATAAAAGTATGGAACCAGAACACAATAAATATTGTGATTAGAAAATAAAATAAAGGAGACGCAGGTTTACATCAAAAGGGAATTCAGATCTATATCAATATTTAGACCTTAAGGTCTTAGGGTCTGCAATTTATGTATCCAAAATGTTTCTTGTTGTGAAACATC
This sequence comes from Ascaphus truei, assembly GCF_040206685.1. NCBI lineage: Eukaryota > Metazoa > Chordata > Amphibia > Anura > Ascaphidae > Ascaphus > Ascaphus truei. The sequence goes on along the minus strand of NC_134483.1, from coordinate 157,709,698 downwards.
TTGGATACGATTGCGTCCTCTCCAATTTGATTTTACTAAATCAATGCCCTGATATATTAGGCCCGCTGGATTAGATTGATGAACTTTTTTGAAGTGTAATGACACATTGTGACTTTCCAGCCCTAGAGTGATATTTCTAATGTGTTCTAATATCCTTACACGTAAAGGTCTTATCGTGCGTCCTACATATTGCAGTCCACAAGGACAGCTTAGTAGGTAGATCACTGCTGTACTTTACAATTAATAAATTCCTTTATTTTGAAAGTCTCCTTAGTTGTGTTAGATGTAAAACAATCTGATTTTACTTTTCCATATTTGCATGCCTTACAATCTGGGCATTTATGAAAACCCTTTGGGTTTCTCTCCCAGCCAAGTGGAGTTAGGTTTAATAGTGGGTAAAAGACTGGGTGCCAGTTTATCTTTAAGATTTTTGGCCTTAGTAAATACAACCTGTGCCCTACCAGGCAGAAAATCCTTTAAAATCTGGTCATTTTTTAAAATGTGCCAATGTTTATTCAAGATTTTCTGAATCTTTGAATTATCTCGATTAAATTGTGTAATGAAAGGAATGAAAGTGTTGTCCACTGGTTTTTTTAGGGTTTAGTTAGTATAATAGAGTTTCTTTCTAGATCTCTAGCTTTTTTCTTTGCTTCTTCTACCTCCAAAGCATGATAGTTCCTACTCCTAAATCTATGTTCAAGTACAGAAGCTTGCACTTCATATGTTTCTAGATCCGAACAATTTTTTCTTATCCTAAATTGGGAATATTTCTTAATCTATCAAAGGGAATATTGGACGTCCAATTAGGGTGGTGACTGCTGTTTTTAATAACATAATTACTGCTGTCCACCTGCTTAAAGAAGGTTTTTATCTTAACCTTATTTTGTTTCGTGTATAAAACTAAATCTAGGAACTCTATGGTGCTACTATTAAAATTATGAGTGAACTTGAGATTCAGGTTATTGGTATTGAGATGCAGAATGAACTCCTTTAAAGTCTGTGTTGTACCCTCCCAAATGAAAAGGATATCGTCTATGTATCTCTTCCATGTCACCAGGTTCACGCCAAATGGGTTAGAGTGGAAGATATGATTATCCTCCCATAAATTCGCGTAACTTGGAGCGAACCTGGTCCCATGGCCGTTCCTCTAGTCTGAAGGTAGAAAAGACCCTCAAAAGAGAAAAAAATGTGTTCTAAAATATATTTTATACTGTCCAAAATAAAACCGACCTGATCTTGCAGAAAATTGTAGAAAAAGGGAGAACCTGTGCACAGCCAATGGAGTGGGTCCCAAAGTGGTATGTAAAAATATTGCTTTATTGATTCATAATTAAAAAGGAGGAGGTAGATACCCTCCTACGCGTTTCGTGTACAAAATACACTTTATCAAGGAGTATGCAGCTGTATGACACAACTTCCTTATATACAGCATTTGGATCTCCTGTTTTGCGCCCAAATTCATGACGTGGGCATGTTCCAGGCTGCATGATGATGTCTAGCATGACCTGGTCCGTCCCCGCCTTCCCCCCGAGTGACACAGGGGAGGGGCATCAACTCCGAGACACGCCACCTATTTTGCCCGATCACAGGAAGAGGAGGCGCACACGGCCCTCTCCCTATGGTACTGATATTGCTGCTAAAGGTGGTTGTACAAGCTATTGAATCATAAGGTGTACTTAGTTTTTCACACATGGCTTCTATATTTTGGCTTTATTTTTGTTAAATAAATCATGACATCGTGTAATATGTCACATGTTGTTGTTCATCTGAGGTTGTATTGACCTAATTTTAAGACCTGCTAAGGAACAGATGATTGTTATTATGTCCTGATATGTAAAATCATGGAATTCAAAGAGGGTGTACTCTCTTTTTCACACAACTGTATGTAACAATGTATTGTAACCATGTATTGTTTGTCATCTTAACTCTATGCCCAGGACATACTTGAAAACAAGAGGTAACTCTCAATGTATTACTTCCTGGTAAAACATTCAATAAATAAATAATATCAGTTGATGTGCTATGTCCTCACTACATATGATGAAGTATTAAAGATTTGATAGCTAAAGCAGACACAAGTCCATGACAAACGGTCCTACAGACACCTATTTTTGGTCATTTCCATTTCAAAGGTGCACACAATGCAGTGGGATAATCCATGGGGAATTCTTTGCACATCCACATACCAGGAAATAACTATGAATACTGTACCCGTTTTTTTTAACATTCTTCAGTACCTATGTTGTATATTTACTGAAATGCCCATGTGGACTAATATATGTGGGGAAGATGATTAAAACTCTGAAGGATCAAATATCACAGCATAAAACTAATATGCGAAACCCAAGTTGTGACACCTCGGAAGCACTACATTTTAGATCGATGGGACATAGTTGGACACAGTTTAGATGCCAAGTGATTGAGCAGGTGTCATTATCCCCACAAGGAAGGGATAGGGATTTTTTTTTACTGCAACATGAGGCAAAATGGACCTACAGTATGCACTGGATTGTGTGACTTCGAGCCATTATCCCCTTAATATATGGAGAACTTTGCTCTATGGACCTGACAAACAAGGTATGATAGTGTACAACCAATACAGTTGCTACACTTTTGAACCTCGGCAGCACATTCCAGGTGTTGGGTTAGTATCAGTATATAACACCACAGATGCAGCAAGCAGGTTGACTAATATAAGTACAAGCAAACATTTTTTCTGCATATGCTGGTAATATGAACATAATCTGATTGACGATGAGATGGTACATAGCTTTGGAAATTGCTCTTACAAACTATATGCATACACTCTTTGGATAAAAGAAAATGAAGGCTAAAAAATAAATTAGAGTATGCGTAAACCCATATGAACATACACAATGCCTGCAAGCTCTAACCCCAACACCCAGAACATCATATCATATATATTTGTTTTAAAAGGAGTTCTATTAGGTGTGACAAAATGTATTCAACCAAAAAACAAAAATTCCAATGCTACATCCAATATGACAACAAATATATAGTTCAAAACTTAGCTGTTTTTCTTCTCATGAGTAAGGGTCATTTACAGTAGTTAAACTCTTTGGCTAAAGCATTATAAACCTGCAGTCACATCACGGCATAACCATTCTGCAGGTCCTAACTCTAAATGTGAAAATTCTCAGTTACCTATGCAATGGAGGGAGAAATATCTCAATTGACCAGTCTTGCACAGATGTGTAAAAAAAACTGCTACTTAAAAAAACAATCACTTTTAATTGGGTTAACACTGTTAGGTTACCTGGTATATACTAGTTTTGCATAGATACCACAACCTGTATCTACTCCCTGCTGGTATAAGAGGCCAATCCGTGCAAGCTGAGTTAACACCTTTAGGTTATCTGTGCTTACTCTGTAAATACTAGTTTGGCATACAGAAACCCCCACCTGACCTGTGTCTACTTTCTACTTCAATACAAGCTAATAAGGGGCAGTTGGGTTAATACTGTACGTTAGGTTACAGATGTAGCCAACATTATTACAACCCGTGGTGCGTTCCTGTGAAGGAATTAGAGCAATAGCTCTGCCTCTTCTCACCCAATAATGATTTAAAAGAATGGCCGCTTCTCCTACTGGTGCGTTGTGTATATCCCACTTCAACGCACCATGGGTTGCAATACCATTACCTACAACTATACATCTGTACACATGTTGGGTAAATACTAGTTTGGCATACTGTAGGGTAAAAGAACAATGTTCTATTATAGTGCTACAAATGACCAGGTTTGATGACAATATATAAATAATCTTGATTAAAGAGCATTAATCAACGGTAGGTTGTACACAAGTGAGTGCTGGGGTATGCAGGTGGGCGTATGTAAGAGACATGTATGTATATAGCCCTGGTGAGTGTTGTAAGCAGAGACATATAAACCCTACCACATCACTCCCAATAAGGACATAGTCTCAGACCGCCTCAAGTCACCTGTTTAGTACCTCCCAGTAATGCAATAATGCCAAAGACTCACGTGAACCATGCCCGTTTTCCTCCTGAATATACTTGCTTCTGCTGGGTAAAGTAGATATTCTGGTAGCCACAGGATGCGGTAGTGCAGAGCACAGCGAACAACAGGACTCCACAGGACAGCAGTGATGAAGATAAAAAGTTTTCTTTATTGGCACATCATGGTGCAGACAGGTGCAGACAGGTATGGGTGCAAGATCTCCTCCTCTTACGCGTTTCACGCCTGTGAGAGACGTCTGACGAAGCGCCTAACACAGGCGTGAAACGCGTAAGAGGAGGAGATCTTGCACCCATACCTGTCTGCACCATGATGTGCCAATAAAGAAAACTTTTTATCTTCATCACTGCTGTCCTGTGGAGTCCTGTTGTTCGCTGTGCTCTGCACTACCGCATCCTGTGGCTACCAGAATATCTAGTTTGGCATACAAATTCCACCATCTAACATCTGCCTACTCTCTACTAATGTACAAACCTGTAAGTGCCAGTTGGGTTAACACCATTAAATTAACTTTGTTGGGCAGATACTGTACAGGGTTGGTGTACAGATATCATCATCCAGACGGTCTCTAATCTTTACTAGTGTACCAGCCAATCAGTTCCAGGATGGTTAACATCGTTATGTCACCCTATGGTATAAATACTATTTTGGCATACAGATACAACCATCAGATCTGTGTCTCTCTGCTAGTATACCAGCAAAACAGTGACAGTTGACCTAACTGTGTTAAGTTACCTTTTGTTAGGTAAGTATTATGCTGGCATATACATACCACCATCTGACTTGTCTCTCTTCTTCACAAGTATATCAGCAATCAGATCAACAATATTAGGCTACCTCTGTTGGGTATATACTGGTTTGGCATAGATATACTTGTGTTAACTCTCTACTTGTATACCAGCCAACCATTGTCAGTTAGGTTAACTCTGTTAGGTTACCTGTATTGGGTAAATCCTTGGTTGACGTACAGATACCACCAACTCTCTTGTGTTCACTCTCTATATACTAGTTTGGCATGAAGAAACCACCATTTGACCTGTTTCTACTCATTACTAGTATACCAAGTAATACCTGTCAAGTGGTTTAATAAAGTTGGGTTACCTCTGTTATGTATATATTTGGGTGGCATACAGATACCATCATATGGTCTGTCTCTAATATTTCCTCGTATTCCAATCAATTAATTCCAGTTTGGTTACCACTATTAGGTTACCTGTATTGTGCAAATACTAATTGGGCATACAGATACCACCATCTGACCTGTGTCTACTCTCTGTAACTAACCCAGCAAATCAGTGCCAGTTGAGTTAACATTGTTGCCCATTTCTCACAATCATAAACCAGAAATTAGTTTTTGCCATGGGGCCCTCCCTGAATTGAGTCCACCTGGCCAAGCTGCATTTTTGATAATTCCAAACTGCTGGAGTTTGACAGGGAGGGGTGGGGGAGGGCTCCAATTTTCCTCACCCAAACTTGATCATCTCTAATGGGGAAAGTGGTAAAATATGTTTAGATCGGACTATCCTGCATTAACATTTTTGCAACAGGTAAAAAAAATCTTTTAACTAATATTATATTTGCATTTTCCTATTTTAGAAGATCAGATGCTCAAATGTATTTTCAGAACTTACTTTATTGTCTTAACAGAGTACAGCTACTGTATTACACACATGCAATTGTTCTTGATTTTTAAAGAAAAACAGGATAGTTTTTTTTCACCTTTCCTGTTGAATACATATTATACTTACATACAATACTTGTTGTGCACATTAAATAAAAAGCAGAACAGAAATACCAAGGAGGCAAAAGAACATAATGAGGCAGAAAAAGACAATAGAACAAAATCAGTGTGAAAAAGTAACAAGGAAAATGAGATCTCCCACATCAAATTATAACTAATTGCACATAGACAGATCATTGTGCCTGCAGCTTCCGTCACCTTCTTTTAAAAGATAAAGTTTCAAAGTATATACTTTCATGTACCATTGATGGTAATTTGAAAACTACTTAGAAAAAGAGAAAATCATGCAATTACTTTCCTGAATGAATCGCATGCTCTTTACAATACTTTCAGCAATACTTAGTAAAATGTACTGTACCATAAGATATCTTCTACTGCCAGAAGACATCTTAACTCCCATTCACTTACTCGGTAAGCTATTCATGGCATAACACAGCTTAATATATTATGGCCCTTTACCCCTGCTTAACTCCACCTTTATTCATTCAATAATGTTATATAACTCCTCCATCATTTATCAGTACAAAAAATCCACACACTGTAAAGTGTTTCCTAATTGAATACCAAATTAGAATAATTACATTTTGTAGTCATTAGATTTGTTATTTATCCCTTTTTTCACATACAGAAATATAGAAATGCCAAGAAACCAAGTTTGGAAAAACAACATTTATTTATAACTTATTTATAATATTATTATATGTAAAAAAAAGAGAAGATGCATCCAGATGCTTATTTCAGGCATCAAGAAGTATCCAGCATGAATGATGTTACATCGGAGTCCATTAGTACAGCATCTTATATGACAAACTAATACAGATGTAATAGTACCAGGAAGACACAGTGCTGTAATCCATGAACCCCAATTCCCTTCCCCACAAACCCCCTCCCCCCAAACCACCAAAAACCTCATTCTTATTGTTAGCATGCATCATTTTGTTGGATTCAATTTGATTAGAGCTCCTTTTAGCTGAGGAGACGTAGCAACATTTTTCTTAATAGAATGTAACATTGTTGTGGCAATACTAACTTGAAACTCTGACACTTAGTATAGTGTAGCAGCAATAATGCACACTGGTTGAATAAGTCCTGTATGAGTAGCCAATTATAATAAATCAGTGAGTCTTGGCATACAGTTGATCATGCTGTAAACTTGATAGAACATGCAGGCATATTTTAACCATAATGTACGGCGTGATTGATAATATAGAATATTGTCTCTTTCTTTCCAGACCCAGATTAAGAAGCAGCAGCTATTACGAAGAAGAAAAAGACAAGATTCCAAGAAACACTTGGAATAGGCCACTCACCAACTTTGAGAGCCTATACCGAAGAGGTCACTACAATAAAGGAACGATTGCCCAACTCTATCAGGTACTTTTAAAACAATATGATGACCAAACAAGCAAAAACATTCTAGACTGGGAACACGACATAGGAAACTCCCTGGAGGAAGAGGACTGGGCAGAAATCCACGAAAGGACAGCTAAAGCTTCCCGATGTTCCCTAATCAGAGAAACCAACCTGAAAGTCCTACACAGATGGTATTACACACCAGCCCGCCTCCATTCCTTTTTCCCGCTAACCTCCCCAATGTGCTGGCGTAACTGCGGCCAAATAGGCACATTTAAACATATATGGTGGACCTGCCCCAAAATCATCCTATTCTGGGGAAGAGTTAGACGCCTAATAGAAGAAACAACAGGGGTAGAGCTAACATGGGACATAGAAACAGTGCTCTTACTAAAACCGACAGACGGACTTGAGAGAAAAATAGACTTTTTGATAACGCAGATCCTCTCCGCAGCCAAAAATTTAATAGCAAGACATTGGAAAAAGAACGACCCACCCCCGATCAATGAGGTATTGCACAAAATAAACTACATAATGACGATGGAGAGACTTACAAGCCTAATACACGACAGACACAACTCCTTCCTGACAATATGGGACCCCTGGGAGACCTACATATGGAAGAACCCAATAGGAACCATAAAATAGTAAGCAAACCAGTAATAACTACTAAAGGTTAGGTAGATCTAGACCTAGCATAGGATGTGACAAGTATCATAGAATGTTTGCTTCCTGCATGAAGCCAGTGATGGATGCTACCCCACTGCCCTACCCCCCCACCCCATAACCCTTTTATTTTCTGTACCCCCCTCCCCCCCACTCCCTTCCCCCCTTTATATGTTATTATGTTTTCTGAAAAAATAAAAATATATACGTTAAAAAAGACAAGATTGTAAATTTTGAAGAAGAAGCGATCTTGTATTTTCCCTTTTTCCTTTATTATCCTGTTCAAATAGAATTTTTCATTCTTTAAATATACTTTTTGGGTGTTCATGTTTTTACTGTCTATAGAGTACTGTACCTAAAGTTATTTGGGCATTAAAACATATAAAAATGTGTAATTGATAAAATGTACAGAATACAGTACTGTACAGTATGTACAAAATAATATATAAATCTAGAAAATAAAAGTGGTTTTTACTATCTAGATACACTGTAGTGACTCCGTGATGAAATGCCCTTACTGTATCTTACTGTGCAGTAATTTAATTAGGAACATAATGACACGCATGCGCAGAAATGTGATGACACGCATATGCGTTTCAACAAGGTTCCAATTAGACATAAACGCATGCCAGAAATGTGATGACACGCATATGCATTTCAACAAGGTTCCAATTAGACATACATGCATGCGCAAAAATGGAATGACACGCATATGCGTTTCAACAAGGTTCCAATTAGACATACACGCATGCGCAGAAATGTGATAAAACGCATTTCAACAAGGTTCCAATTTGCCATACACACATGCGCGGAATTAATATTTTACATTCGGATGAAGAAGCGACGTTGAATTTTTGTATTATTCCTTTTTCCTTTATTATCCTGTACAAATACAACATTTAATTTGTTAAAAATACTTTTTGTTGTGTGTGCTCATATTTTCAATCTTCTACAGTTAGAGGATTTATGTATGGCTAAGGAGCCTCAGAAGGGACTTCTTTCCCATGTACTGTACACTATACAGTGTGAACTCGTAACATTAATCTTTAAATTAAAATTACACACACTTGAAGTACTGTACGGCAATAAAAGATAGGTTGAATTGCAATTAGATTTTTAAGACAACTCGCAATCGCCCACTTGAGTCTCTCGACGGTATAGCAGACAATGCTGAAATGCCATTTTCTGCACTCGATAAAACACTAGTAATCACGCGTCTTAACGTGGTAAAGTTTGAATAAATCACGCACCATGACCTGGGTATGCCCAGGTATACAACCCATGAAAAGTTCAAATATCGGCCACTGCATCTGTATACTGAAATCAACCATCAATCCTTTTTGTGACAGCATCTTGAGCTCATATTTCCAATAGAGCTCTCTTTTGGCCAATTGTTTACCTCTCAACCTCTCTACTGAATTGGGCAGGCTTCTATGGCTATACATTTCAGTCCTTGTGGATCTTGATTGTGCTGAAGCATACAATAATGTGACACATTGTGGGTTACTATGCCTCTTTATATTGTACAGTTTATATGTTCATACAACCTTCTTTTTATAGGCCTGGTGGTCATCCCCATGTACTGCAGACCACAGGGGCACTCTAACAGATGATATATGAACTGCGACAAACAATGGATGTTGATATACTATATTCAAGGGACGTGACATGCAATTGGAAAAGGGATCCACTCTTGTTATATTTACAAGCAGTGCACTGTGTGCAGCAACTATAAACTTTAATGGTTGTGGAGTTAACTCCACTTCCCTGTGTAACTGTGCAACTGGGAGATATTTTTGTCTTTAAATTAGTTGCTTTTGTAGACAATATTTGGCACATCTGGAAGGATTTTGTCCAGTTCCCTGTCTCTTTTAAGTATTAGCCAGTTCTTTAGATTGGCATAGGATTGAGCAAAACAATTGTATTGTATTGTATTGTATGTCTTTATTTATATAGCGCCATTAATGTACATAGCGCTTCACAGTAGTAATACATGGGGTAATCAAATAAATAACAGATAATATAAATAACAGATCATGGGAATAAGTGCTTTAGACATAAAAGTAACATTAAGGAAGAGGAGTCCCTGCCCCGAGGAGCTTACAGTCTAATTGGTAGGTAGGGAGAACGTACAAAGACAGTAGGAGGGTGTTCTGGTAAGTGCGTCTGCAGGGGGCCAAGCTTATGTATCATGTGTTCAGAATATCCATAGTGCTATTCATATGCTTCTTTAAGCAAGTGGGTCTTAAGGTGGGTCTTAAAGGTGGATAGAGAGGGTGCAAGTCGGGAACTGAGTGGAAGGGCATTCCAGAGGTGTGGGGCAGTCAGTGAAAAAGGTTTAAGGCAGGAGAGGGCTTTAGATACAAAGGGGGTAAAAAGAAGATATCCTTGAGAAGAACGCAAGAGTCTGGATGGTGCATAACGAGAAATTAGGGCAGAGATGTAAGGAGGGGCAGAAGAGTGTAAAGCTTTAAAAGTGAGGAGAAGAATGGAGTGTGAGATGCGCGATTTGATCGGAAGCCAGGAGAGGGATTTCAGGAGGGGAAATGCTGAGACAGATCTAGGAAAGAGTAGAGTGATTCTGGCAGCAGCATTTAGGATAGATTGTAGGGGAGACAGGTGAGAGGCAGGAAGGCCGGACAGCAGGAGGTTACAGTAATCAAGACGGGAGAGAATGAGGGCCTGAGTCAGAGTTTTAGCAGTCGAGCAACAGAGGAAAGGGCATATCTTAGTTATATTGCGGAGGAAAAAGCAACAGGTTTTAGAAATGTTTTGAATGTGAGGGGCGAATGTGAGAGAGGAGTCGAGTGTGACCCCTAGGCAGCGTGCTTGGGCTACTGGGTGAATGATGGTAGTTCCAACAGTAATGTGGAAGGAGGTAATAGGTCCAGGTTTGGGAGGAAGTATGAGGAGCTCTGTTTTAGCCATGTTGAGTTTAAGGCGACGGAGGGCCATCCAGGATGATATAGCAGAGAGACATTCAGAAATTTTGGTTTGTACAGCAGGTGTAAGGTCAGGTGTTGAAAAGTATATTTGTGTGTCGTCAGCATAGAAGTGATAATTAAACCCAAAAGATGTTATTAGGTCACCTAGAGAGAGTGTGTACAGAGAAAAGAGAAGAGGTCCCAGGACAGAGCCCTGGGGTACCCCCACAGAGAGATCGATAGAGGAGGAGGTATTAGCAGAAGAGACACTGAAAGTACGATGGGAGAGGTAGGATGAGATCCAGGATAGAGCTTTGTTCCGAATACCAAGACACCGTGGTCCACGGTGTCAAATGCTGCAGAGAGGTCGAGTAATATGAGCACAGTGTAATGACCTCTGTCTTTGGCAGCATGGAGGTCGTCAGTTATTTTAGTGAGGGCTGTTTCCGTGGAGTGAGCAGTGCGGAAGCCAGATTGTAGAGGGTCTAGGAGAGAATAGGTGTTGAGAAAATGGAGCAAGCGAGAGAATACAAGATGTTCAAGGAGTTTAGAGGCAAAAGGCAGGAGGGAGACAGGTCGATAGTTAGAAAGACAGGTAGGGTCAAGCTTGCTGTTTTTGAGTAATGGTATGACTGTTGCATGTTTGAAGGAGGATGGAAAGGTTCCAGAGCAGAGGAAGGAGTTAAAAATGTGTGTGAGCGTAGGGATTATAGTAGGAGCAAGAGGTTTTAGGAGATGGGAGGGAATGGGGTCAAGAGGGCAAGTGGTAGAGGGAGAAGAGGCGATCAACAGTGACACATCCTCCTCTGAGACAGTGGAAAAAGAGTCAAGGAAGGCAGGAGGAGAGTTAGGAAGAAGTGTAGGATGGGAGGGAGGAAGAAACAGAGGGGATGTTCTGCCGTAAAAAACAAGTGGTCATCATGGTCCCACGAGATAAAAAGTGCCGTCAAATGAAAAATTGTTGTGCCTGAGACAAACCCTTATACAATCTAAAATAAAAATAATTTGTGTTGGTGAAAGTGAAGATGTCATCTTTAGAAAATATCTGTTGGCTATCATAGGTGTGTGCAATGATGGTGTAAAGTGAGAAGACATCCAGAGTCACTAAAATATAATTGGGTTCCCAATAGAAATCCTTGAAAAGTGTCAAGCTGTGTGTGGAATCTAATCAAAAAGGATGTAAGTTTAGTGACTAGTGGTTTCAAGAAATGGTCCACATAAATGGATAGGTGTTCACCCAGCCAATGCAAGACACTATCGTCTACACGGTGGATCTAAAAATGACTTGCGTATCTTAGGTCAGTGGTAAAAAATCGGAACAATAGGATTCTGGCTGTTCAAATAGTCAAATTCAATTTGAGATATGACATAACTTTCTACCTTCTTCTATCAATTCCAGTTCACACTAATATCTAGATGTAGGATCGGTTGTCGATCTAGTATAGGACGAAACATCCTCAAGCTGTCCAAGTGCTTACTGTCTGTAGTAAGATCTATTAAGGACCACAACAACTCCTCCTTTGTCTGCATTTTTTTTTATACCATAATTGATCTTACTATCAATAGATATAACCTCTGCGTGCTCCTCAGTAGTTAGGTTTTGATTACAATTAGTACTGTTGGTGTATATGGCCTTTGATAGAAATGGAAGATCCCTTTCAACAGATTTTTTAAAGATATTTATATAATTACTCCTCATATGTGGGATTAAACATAGAACGTCTCTTTTAAGCAAGAATCTTCTCTTCCTAAAAGGCAATAGGGTTCACATCATTTGATTATTAATCTAATGATTCAACATTATCCTGAAGATTACAATGGTCTTGAAAATTAAGCACAACCCATGTTCCGCTGTCTTGGGCATGTGAACAACCATCTGTAAAAATATGGCTGGTTGTAGGCATGTCCAAAGCAGAGGTGAGATCAGAAGATTTCTAATGGAAAAATCTCTTGAGGGTGATTTTGTGGGTAAACGTGTAAAGATCTACTACTGTATGATGGAGAAAAAAAATTACATTTTTATTCGTTGCAAAGGAAAGTCCATCGTTCAAAAGCTGTAACTCTGGCTGGGTAAGTATATTACAGTAAACAAAATATTGATGACATTAGTATCCTCAATCTTCAGTTTTGTCTTCTTTTTGTCGCACAACAATTCCCCTTCCTGTTATTGTGTCTTGTTCTCCAGTTTTTGCACACTGGCTTGATGGAGTGTCGCCACCTCGATTCTCGATAGTTCTTCTGGGGAAATGAGCTTAATCCGCTGAAGAGCCATTTGATTCATTCTCAGGGAAGAAAACACTATGGTTAAAAAAAGGTCATGGTCAGAAATTTCTGTTTCTGAATAGTTATCAGTATTAGATGTTACTCTATGAGATTTTTCAGGGTAGATTTAACTGCGCATAATGCTCTTTAATTGTTCTTATTGTATGGAGATTTGTTAAAAGATGGTTTAAGCCATACATAATCTTCAATACACCCATAGTGCAGCCTATCCCTTTCATATTTGTTTTGTTTCATTGTCATATTCTTTTCCAGGCTATTGCTCCATTGTGCTAGTCTGGAGTTCAGATCTTTGATGTTATGAAGATGTATATCTGACTGTAGTTTAGCCTGCAGGTCTGTAATTTATTTTTCATCAATTAATGTATCTTTCATTTTGTGTTGAATTATTAAATTAATTAATTGAAAGGAACATACATGAACTGTTAGTCTCCATAGTGTTTCAAACTCACAATCCTCAGAATGAATGGTAGGTGCCTTGGTCATGTATGGTCAATCAGTATTTTTTTGCTCTTACAATAGTTTTCTAGTCTCACAATGTCCCACCGAATACGTAGATCTTAAGCTATATATTTTTCAAAATGAAAAAATATATATTTTAAGATCCTGTAAGTCTTCTCAACTCTTTGCTTTGATCAAACACAGAATCAGCTTTTGTGTTTCTAGATGATGTACTGTATTGTAACAGTTAAAGACAAAGGGGCCTATTGTAGTTGCTTTGATAAATCTCTCACTTGGCATGTTACGCCAGAGGTTTAGTCAGTTTAGGTAGCACGGTATTTAGAAAGACTCGCCATGCCATAGCAAAATTACCAAAACTTACGATGATTAGCGATGTGATCTCAGCCTCCCTCAAAAGTTCTCATCTGTGCGATCTGCAGTGATGTGGGCCAGATGCTTAAAGAGCATCACAGAGAGAGCCACCTCTCACTTCACATATCTCGTCAGTGATCGCAGGGTTTTAATAAAAATGTTAATACTAGGGTACGTGAGCAGGGGATCTCCGGAGAAAACTCTATTGATTTCAGGTCGGGGGACCACCTAATTCCTGAGATACAGGCCCCGTTATGCGGTGCCGGTATCTCCAATGCATTTAAATGTTCTGGTCACTTAACGCGGGACATTTTAATGCATAGGAGATAATGGCACCCCATAATGGGGCCTGTATCTCGGGAACCAGGGGGTCCCCTGACCTGAAATAAACGTGGTTCTGCTCCGGAGACCCCTTACTCATGTATACTAGTATTACATTTGTTTATTAAAACAGCTTCATTACCTTAGTGGATAGCCGCTAAGGCAATGAAGGGGTTCAACTTCAAATAGCCTGTTTATTGGAGGCAGAGGGGGTGGATGAAGGGGGTAGTAGCTCCAGGGTGGGTGGTTAGGCCTGCCGGGAAGATTGCGGGAGGAGTTGACCCCTTCACTATCATAGTGGTGGAGCTGCTATGGTAATTAAGGGGTTAACCAGTCCCGCTACCCACCCGGTAGGCCTAAACATCCATCCTTGGGGCAACTACCCTCTTCAACCAATCCCTGTACCCCCAATATAACAAAAATAAACACACAACCCTACTACCCACATCCTCTAAAACAAAACTCACCCACCCCCCAACACATACATAGTAATGGGCAAACGTACTATTATACAGATATGGATAATAGCTCATTTGCCCATTCTAAATAAAACATTAGCCAGCCAGCATAAATAAAGTAAATAAAACTTCTACTTACCCTTGCCATGATGAAGGCGCATCCTCATCACCATTCTCAATGTCCATGTCCTCTGTTGGCAGCAAGAGTGCAATCAAAAATACAATCTAATGGCCCCTAACCCCTTAATCACTTTAGCGAGTAATAACCGCTATAGTAATTAAGGGGTTAACCCCCCTCTCGCACTACCTTAAAGTGATGTCACATCCATTTAAAAAAAATGGAACATATCATATTGTACAGGAACCAATGGGATTGACTTCAATCCCATTGGCTGGAATACCATGTGATATCAGCCACGTGGTTTAAAAGATGTGACGTACAGATATAGCCTGTCTCTAAGTTCAGTTTTCCTTAACTAAAGTCCGGACATCAATCGTTTTGTTTTAGAGATCAAATATACATCCCGTTTCTTTGTTGACAACTGGAGACAGCTCTTCGTGTTGCTATTCACACCTGAATTAAACAGGATATGCCAGACAGATTTCAGATTTGTTGTTTGAAATACAGCGCCTGTCCGCCAGATGCCACAGAGAATGTGTTGAGTTAGTTAGTCTATGCAGAGTGCTATAAGTCTCAAACAGGTGCAAGACTGATCCAGCAATATACTGCAATTCATTACAATTCCGCATTGTATTATGGCCTTGACCATTCAAGACACTATCAAAATTTGATTGTTTTAATATTTTGTTGCAAAACATAAATGTTCAATGTATCCTACTGATAGTTTTACTTTGTGGTCACTCACTCCTGACTTTTTCGTGAGCTGAGAAAGAGTGCAATGTCAATTGCTGTAGGGAAACCAGATTGTAATATAATCTTTCTCATTTATTCAGCAATTAATGATGCAGCAGATAAGATAGCCACTGTATCAGAAATAAATGGCTATCTCATTGCCAATTATGAATACTTCAGTGATTCAGCTGATTGTAGAAAATTGAAAAATTCAGTGTGCTTTACTTTGTCAATTAATGATCGCTTCATTCGCATCCCCCCCCTTCCGCGTGTCAGAGGAGGTTTTTGTGTATTGGAACCATCCTTTGCAAATATGTTTGATCGTGGCATCTTCAGAAGGAGAAGGAGAAGAAACGGGACCAACGGATTGAATCATTCTTCCCAATCTCTCAAAGGGACACATCTGAAAATCATCATGAACAGCAGCCCCAACCTGATTATACCTTGACAGGTCCATCTGGTAACCATTTTTATTGATGTTACGGTTAATGGATCAAGCTGTACTTTGACTCTGTAGTGTCTCAATCCGTGATGCCTACAGTACTGTAACCTCTGCAGACTCTGCATACTGTATACACTATTAAATGACATCCACAAACCCCCAACCCCCATCACCAGCCAGTCAAACGCCCTCTCCCGTTTCTGAGAGAACAGAATGTAAAGTTTGTAAACCAGCATACTTCCCACGCACGCATGTGCAATATTAACTTCCATCCCGCAACTGAACCCCATAACCAAGACAAGATTAGCCCCCAAAACAAGATAGCAATTCAAATGTGAAGTGAAACAAATTAGGAGAGAAATTTACACAGGTTTTATTTCTCACAACAGTCCTGTAGGACTGAATTACAGAATACCACACGTTTGTACATATAATAGACTGTATACTGTATATACAAACGTACTGCATGTTCTGAGTGTCTAGGTTGAGTGACACTCACTGTAGGGCATGTTAAATGCTGACAAGGGCTAGGCTGAGTGACACTCACTGAACTGCATGTTACATGAGGACAAGAACTATGTTGAATGTGTAATGAATGTTACATGTTGACAAGGGCTAGGTTGAGTGACACTCACTGTACTGCATGTTACAGATGCAGCCACGAGTATTAGAACACTGGTACATGTAATAGTGAAGTTCTCATGGAACTGTATGAGGTCCTGTTCACCAGAGGTCCAAATCAGTAGGATGTCATCGATGTACTGTAAGGGGTTTTAAGTGATAGGTGAAAAGAAAGTTACTTTCTAGTTTTGCGCAGAACAGATTGGTGATGCCAATATATATATATATATATATTCAGTACTGAAGTCTGTGTGTACACATATACTTTAGATGTTTGTTTATTGCATTGTCTGTGCTCCACCTTTTATGTATGTTTATACAAGCCCGGGAAGCCGGGGAAGCTGGCGTGCCATGTGACACAGTGATGCGCGGCACAAGCCGCGTCTGCCCGCGAATTGAACGCGCATTGTAGTGGCGGCCGCATTTGAATAAAGGCACCGCCAGTGTATATACATACAGTATGAGTATATACTGTATATATAAAGCAGAAAATAGCCGTGTTAGTCCAGTTGCGATAGTGCAGAATAAATGAGTTCTTCAGTATTAGGTGATACCTTTTTTATTGGACTAACAATTTATGTCATAGGACAAGCTTTCGAGAGTTCTCCTCTCTTCTTCAGGTTGAGCAATACTGATATACAAAGGATTCAATGGCTAAAACAGTGTAGAGAGAGGAAAAAAAAATAACAGATATTTACTGTAGATAAGGTAGGGTGTTAAGTGTTTGAAGCCAGGGGACAGTGTCAAAGAAAGGTGGGGAGGGAAAGGGATGCTGGAGGGGAGAGAAAGTGTGGATAAGAATTGAGGCAAGCAGGATAATTACAAATAGGATAATTGATAGGGTGTGAGAAAACCCATGTCCGCATTAAGTCCTTTGGTTTTGGTGTCAAAGAGTCTTATCATTCTGAGTTCAAATGTTTTCCGTTCTTGGGTGCTTTTAAACATTCCATTGAGGATTTTGATTTTTAAATCATTTATGGAATGATCTGGTTGTGAGAAGTGATGTCCCACTGGTGAGCAGTATCTTCCTTCTTCGTGATGGAGTATAGAGTGTCTATGCATATTCATTCTGACTTGTAGTTTTTGGCTGGTTTCCCCATTGTAGCAACCTTGGTCACATTTGTTGCACTGAATCATATACATTATATTCCTGGATGTGCAGCTGTATGATCCTTTAACATTGAATGTTCTATGGTTGTGACTGGCTGTGGGATCTTGGCAAATATGTTTGCAGAGTTTGCAGCGTTTGTTGCTGCACGGTTTTGTGCCATTATCCATGTCTTTAAAATCATTGTGAAGTTTTCTGCTGACTAATTTCTGTTTGAGGTTTGGTGGTTGCCGGAATGCAAGAATGGGAGTTTTGGGAAAGATTTCTTTTAATGTCGCATCTTCTGTCAGCATGGGTTGCAGATCTTTGATAATTTTTCGTATACCCTTTAGGGTAGGGTTGTATGTAGTCACTAGTGGTATGCGTGTGGTAGGTTCTTTCTGTCTGTATTGTAGCAGGTGTTCTCGTGGGGCTTTTAGTGCAGATGTAATAGTTTTGACAATGGTCTTTGGTTTGTATCCCTTCTGTCTGAACGATTCGGTCAGGGTTGTGAGATGCCTGTTTCTGTCTTCAGTGTCAGAGCATATGCGGTGGTATCTTATAGCCTGGCTGTGTATGATACCTTGTTTTGTATGAGTGGGATGGAAGCTGGAGTTGTGGAGGTAACTGCATCTGTCAGTTGGTTTCTTGTATACAGATGTGTGTAGTTTGCCATCTTTCAGTGTTACTGTAGTATCTAGAAAGTTTATTAGGTTTGCAGAATAATCCATTTTGAGTTTAATTGATGGATGGAATGAGTTCAGGGACTCGTGGAATTGTTTTAGGTTTTCTTCACCCTCTGTCCATATTATAAACAGGTCATCAATGTATCTGTAGTATTTGTTGGGTTTGTGGAGGCATGTAGTTAGGAATCTTTGTTCAAGATTTGCCAGGAAAAGATTGGCATATTGCGGTGCCATCTTGGTACCCATTGCAGTCCCCATTAGTTGTAGGTACATTTCCTTGTTGAAGCTGAAGTAGTTGTGTGTGAGGATGTATTCTATCAGTTTGGTAATTACATCAGCGCTGTATTTCTGATCCAGGGGAGATGTTGTAAGGAAATGCAGGCATCTAAAACTGAAGAACTCATTTATTCTGCACTATATATATATATAAACATACAGTATGTGTGTGTGTGTATACATATTGTATATATATATATATATATATATATATATATATATGTATATATATATATATATTGTGACAGAGTCACTGACTCAGTAGGCTGGAACAGTGAATGGAGAGACGCTGCAGCAAGAACATAGAGCGTTAATCTCCTCAGAGAGAGAAAGCACAGCTGAAGACTGATTAAACAGGGGCTGATCTCATCAGTGAAACAAGTGCTTTAAAAAGCAGGAAGTTGCTCACACAAGTAGAGCTTGTTTTTCCCCAGGAGGCTGGAGAGACTTCTCCCGGCTAGGAAGCCCTAGCTATTGCTCTGGTCCCCCAGTCCTGCGAGGAGCTTTGCTGCTGGGACCAGCTGGGACCCCAACCCAGGATAAAGATTGCTGCGAGCTGGACACAGCCTGCTCCCCGGAACCGGTGTTCCTGTTTGCTACTGGAGCTGCAATACAGATAAGACTTTATTGTTATACTTATTGGTTATACTTTGTGGAGCACATGTTTTGGGCATAACAAGATTAGCTGGCTGCCCTGTTAGTAAGAGCTCAAGAAGTGAGTTAGTTTCCCTAACGGGAATAGGCTTTATTTTCTAGAAAGTAGTTTCTTAAAGGGACAGTGCACCCGTACTTTATTTTGATTGTGGCTAATAAACCATTACATTTTAAAGTTTCCCATCGTGTCTAGCGTCTTACTGACCCCGCCGCGAGGCCGTCCTTCCAATATATATATATATATATATATATATATATATATATATATATATATATATGTGTGTATATATATATATATATACATACATACTATGTGTGTGTGTGTGTATATATATATATATATATATATATATATATATATATATATATGTGTGTGTGTGTGTATATATATATATATATATATATATATATATATATATATATATATATATATATATATATATATATATATATACTGAACTGCATTCTGTGAACGGAATATACTGTAAGGTTTGGATCACACTTCACACACACATTATTAACTGCCATCCCTCAGCCCCATTGCCAATACAGTATTAGCCCCCCAAAATAGACACCAAATAAATGAAAGTAGGATAGAATTAACACGTGTTTTATTTCTCACAACAAAATGACTGAATATCAACACCCCATTACAGTACCTCAACAGTAAGGTCACCATGATACTGTCCTTGCTTTGGGCAGATTTTAACACTTTTATGATTATTTTGACACCTTCGGGCTACAGTACAGTATTTCACATTTTTAACCAGTGCAAGCAACAATAATTACATATAGTTAGTATAAGGCCTATTTTTTTAAATTATCCGATGGATACATTCTTAATACATGCCAGTAGCATGTCCATTTCGCTGTTACACAATGGGCAAAACACTGATAATGTCCCTTATATAGTTATTGCATTTTTCTACATTGAGTGTTTGCCCAGAAAGCATGTATTCCCTTTACTAATTGTTCCTTGTTGGCAGTTTTGACGACTTCCCTCTGATAATGTTTCATCTCATGCCACACCAGTTCTATGGGGTTTAAATCAGGCGATCTGCAACATAAGGGACAAAAATGGGATGTAAGAGCAAATATCCATACAGTAGAAATCAAAAAGAAACAGTTACAATGCAGCACTTACTCTGAGGGACTCTTCACCCAGTTAATTCCACGTGCGTGAATAAAGGCAGCTTGATGACCAGATGGGAACTGAGCCTGAATATGGTCAAGTATGGAGACTATAATTTCTTCTTGAAAAACATTGTTATCCTTGATTCCTGTATAGAAAAAGGGATATAATGCCATACAGTACATTATTACCGCACATACAGATGCAGCCGTTATTCAAACATTTCTATGAGCCGTTTTTGTAAAGTCTGCTGTATTCCACACGTGATTAACTCGTTATTCTCGGCGAACACTAGCATTAACGTGGCCAATCACACCAAACACACCTGTGTTTAGCGTTGTTGATTTCTTTGAATTACCTTGATTCTGATTTGTTTGTGTGCAGTTCTTCGCATATCCGCCAGGCACAATGAATCCCCTTTGCACTATCCTGTGCATACTGTAGCACAGTTACTGTACAGTCTGTGTCACTTTGCAGGTGTTTAAAAACCAGATAAAAAGAGAATCCACCACAGTGATCCATTGGGCAATGACCAGCGCTGAGGACGCTGAAGACGTTATCAAATCTAGGCATTTTCATAATTTAAGTATCTACAGTAAACACAATGCTGGGTACATTATTCTCAATTGCTATGCCCACACAATTGCTGAATAGACCAAACCTGTACACTCAGCATCATGCCAAGTTTTTATTCAAAACCGAACGTCAGTTACGCATACAGTATCTAATATTTTCTGCATTTAATGCTGGAACAGGTACAGTAATAAGGCGACTTTAGCAGAGATATATCATCATATCTTTAAAAACTATGACTTTTTCAAAATTTCACCTAACCATCGTGGGTGGAAGCATACGATAAGGCAAACTTTAACTAATGAGGATTTTTTTTTGTTCTGCCCCTCCTGAGGGAGATAGCGATAGGGTTATTGGTCTGTTTTAACCAGTATATTTGCTGATGGCAACTTCAAAAGGAAGAAGGTCGGGTTTAGTCCATTTAATATTCGTATTTCAGACCCTGCAATGTACCAACCCTGGCCTCCCAATGTGATTGCAAAATCGGGCCGATCGTCACTGACGTTACTGAAAGCCTAGTGAACCCAACTCATTACAATCATTGCTATCTGACCCCACCTGTTAACAATGATTGCTACCTGTGCCCATCTGACTACCGGATTCAGCAGTCAACTGTCAACTATAATACAGACGACATGAGTGACCCCAGCTTCAATGCACAATACACCCCGGCTTGCCAATACGATTGCAATAGCTTGCCGACTGTCACTGAAAACCTAGTGAACTCGCCTGATTATAATCATTGCTACCTGGCCCCGTCTGACTACCAGCAGTCACCTGTCAACTATAATGCAGCCGACATGAGTGACCCCAGCTTCTACGCACAATATATCTCTGACATTGTCTCATCTCCACCCGGTTGGCAAAATTTATAATGAAGATAAATATAATGTACTGTACTATACAGTGTTACACAATACAGTATTAACATTAATTCCCAATGACACTACAGTAGTGTACAGTATGTTTTTAGACATGCACCATATAGCGCAAGTTGACGTGAGTTCGATAGAACTCTAATTTTGCTTTTTTTTAAACGTTGCCATTTTACTTGTATACAGTCCGGCAGTATTACCAGCTTCACACTTTTAAAACTTCGGCACGCTAATATTTTTGACAACACACTACAGTATGCACTGTAATACTGTACAGTATGTGATCGATTCAATTACTGCACATTTCATAGTCTGTACTAAAATTTCACAACGAGATTTTTTTTTTGCTTTTACAGTATTCCACTTCCTGGTAAATGGAAAACATTACTGTACAGTATGTTACTGTTTTCTTTTATCAATGATGTTTCATGTTGCAGTATACAGTAATTAGACTTTGCACGTGTCATTAATTCGGATAAGAAACCCCAAAAATAAATATTAATAACTAAATAAATGAAGTCCTGCATTGTGATTTTTCAAGAATTACTTCATTGCAAATGTTAATTTAAAGGCAGAAAAAATAAAATAAAAAAAGCACAAGCACAAGCTGCCAAATAAGCAGTTGCAGGTGATTGGCTAAATATATTAATTACACCCTAATAGTGGTGCCCTCTGAGAGCGTGCTGCTAAGGATTAAAATCGGCACCACTATTAGGGTGTAATTAATATATTTAGCCAATCACCTGCAACTGCTTATTGGGCAGCTTGTGGGAGGCCATCCCCTCCTTCTTCTAGGTATATAATCTCCCAGCAAGGTCCCTGTATTTCACTATTCACTTTACTTGCAGACATGTGGGAATCTCCACTGGTATATACCAGTTTTTAACTGCACTAGGTTATATAACCATATACTTGGCTATATTAACCCCTTCTGGGTTTATTTCACATAACATTAGTATGTATTTAGCGTAGGGACCTGCTATAGAGACTTACCTTGACGTGGTTAGCAGGCTTGGCATTATTTGATCAAATGATGTAAACCAAAAGTCTCCTTTATCTTATAGATTTTTACATCATATACTGTACAGTATATATACTGTATATTCCCCATTTATTGCTATCCCAAAGGGAGAAGCGCAAGGATTCACTTTCTGATTTACACTTTTTATACCAGGATCATAACATTGAGAAAAATGAGTTGATGAAATAAATTGTGGTTTATTCACTTAAAATAGGAAAACACACAGTGAAACACAAATACATGAGAAAACACACTTACTGGGGGTCTGGGCTACAAAACTAGACTTTCCTAGTTGAAATTAATGCAAAAACCAAAGTCTCTAGTTGACCGGGACTTGACTCGAAATGACCTGGAACTCAAATCAGCTTGAAGTTCCTGACGCCACCGCTCTCTTTCTTCCAGAGATGCTGAAATCACTTGGCCAGTAGATAGTTCCAAATGTCCTGGAACTATTTTTGGCTTGCAATCCTAGCCCCGACCACTAAGTTCAATTCTCAGAACTTGGCCGCAAAAAGTGGGACTTAGAAAATATTCTGCCTTGAAATTTCTGAAGCCAGCTCGCTGCTATTTCTCCACATTTTAACAGATTCAAATGTGCCGCTGATGTTCTGGATTGCCTGAGGGTTTCTTATAGTATTTCAGATTTAATTCATGAAATACTACAGCCAATCCGAGCTTGGGAAATTTCCTACCAGCCAATCAGAGCGATGCCAGTCTTCTGAAGCCGGGCAAGCAGATCTTCTGAATCAGACAAGGGCATGTGCAAGCTTGCCACCTCTGCTACTTGGTATTCAAAAGCCATCCACTGGTTTAGGCTCCTCACAGTCTGGGAAGGCAAATGGTAGTCCCAAGGACTTCCATGCATCCCAGGACATGGCTGCTCAAGCCTAAACCTCCTTCCCAAATGTTGTTCACACTTCTGGCATCATCTGTGGCTTTCATGTCCGATGTCTGAGTAGACACGCTGGCACCAAGCTGGTAGCCCAGTGACTCACTCAGAACATTGGTCCGGAAAGACCCAGCTCATTATACCGTGCACAAGCATATATGTACTTTAAAAACAGAGTTTAATAAACCATATATTTTATACTTTCCTAAGTCTTATGGTTATTGGGAAAAGAATAAGAAGTTTGCACTTTATTCCTTACTAGCAATATTCCCCACACACTATAACTAGACTTAGACTTTAAAACTCCTCACAACCTTCAATGGTTGAAGAACCGCCAGAACCCCTATACTGGCTTTTTGGTGACCTTGGCTTTAACTGGGCATCCCTCCTTAACCCAGGAACCCCTTGACTGTTCCAGGGACACCTTACATCCCTATGCCCCATTTACCTTTCTTGTCTGTGCTGAAGCAGGGAATCCTGGCGGTGAGTCGCACAAGCATTTTCAAGGGGAGATTTTGCCAAATGACTTCTCTACTAAACATGATGGAATCAGATGGTGCATCCACCAATCTGATTGGTGGATGTACCGTACCATGTAACGCCTTCCCTTTTCTGGAGTGACATTAGATTACCTTAAATGGAGGGAAGCAATCATATCTAATACAGGATATGCTTCCCTCCCTTTAAGGTAACGTCACATAACCCCAAAAAAAGAAGACATTACATGGTACTGTACATCAACCGATCAGATTGATGGATTTGCCCTTTGATTCCATCATGTTCAATAGGGAAGTAATTCTCTGCCAAACCAGATGCCTGAACACATGGTACATCAATCTGATTGGTGGATATAGCTTGGCCTTATATAAAGCCTGTCACATCTCATTTGATAGGAAGAAGATAGTGAATCAATATCTCCTGGACATGTTCAAGAGAAGAAAGATAAGAAGAAACGGAGTAAAGAAAGAAAAGAAGAAAGAAGATTAACTCACCTGTGACTCTTCAAGCCACTGATGATCGTTGACTTCTGTGCATCATGCTGTATAGATGTTGCCCGATGGTTTGTCCTGTAGTTAGCATGGAAGTCACCCATCGTATAGTCCTGACACCTGAATACCCATGACCAGAATAATAGCCCATCAGGATTAACACAGGGTGAGCCCCTGCTTGTGAATGTGACTCCCGCTGTGTGAATCCTACCGGGTCGCATCAGTCTGGAAAAGATGAACAGTGAGAGTAGATAGAAATAGTCACTCTCTCTAACAGGCCATCGCATCGCTTTTATTTTATTTTAACAACATATTATTGAAGCAGGGTGTCTCCGGAGCTGAGCAGCATTAATTTCAGCCCCGGTGGCCCCCTGCCTTCCAAGTTAAAGGCCCCGGTATGGGGGGCCAATATCTCCACCATGTTTAAATATCCCGGTCATGTGACGTGGGAGAATTAAACATGGTGGAGACATCGTCCCCCCATACCCTGTAACAGGGGTTCCCTGGGGATGAAATTAATGCTAATCTTTGTGATTACTGTACAATAGTATTCCATATTTACAGCAATGCTTTATCAGCGCATAGGACTTTAAGTGCAATGAGGGGAGAGACAATCCTTGGAAAGAACATACATATAGGTTTACAGAGGTAACAACCACAATCAAAATGATAAAGATCTATCTATTGGTTTTTAGGGTAACCCTTGTATGTGTTCTTCATCATCGGGAGGAGAGGATTGCTCCATCTCCCCTTTGTACAGATCATGAAGATGGTAATACTATAGTTAGGTCTATGAGCAAGAAGGAGCACGATGCACTCTTGATCTTGAGATAGGATTTACCATTCCTCAGTGATTATAGAAATATATGTATAAATAATACACACATACAGTACCTCCAATGGGGGGGGGGGGGGAGAATTACTGCCCTGTCGTTAACCTATTCAGCTTCTGTTTCCATTACCGTATCCTCCAAGGAGGGAAACTATGACACACATAGTCAGAATTAAGATTTTATTTCTAATCTTCCTTATATTTTCTCCTATATGAAAATTAAAGCCTGTCATGTTGGACCTTAAATAGTGAAGATTGGCCTATAACAGATATTCAACTACAGGCCATTACTTTAAAAAAGCACATTTGTTCAATAAATAATTTAATGAAGTACTGTAAATCTGTAGATTAATTACTTTCATTTTTGGTTAGTCGAAATTGCTCTAAATTTACATGCAGTTGTAAAAAAAAAAAAAAGCAGTCTTTCATTAAATGCCCAAAAATATCAGTAATATTGTAATTCTAAAATATTAGCATCAACAGAAATTACTGTTGAACTGTAAATAAACCAAAAATGTAATTAACTTTTAATTCATTTGCATACATCAGACAACACAAGTTGCATGTTAAGGTGAGATATGTGAGCATTTGATTAGTATGCCGGGAGCCTTAGCAGTGTGCAATGTAAGCTGTGATAATTCAACAGACAGGTCGTATTCTCTCTGCACTGCTGCCAGAGTGACTAGCTCCTGGCTTTAATGATTTAAATTATTTTTGACTGACTCATGAAATATGTGTCCATCACTCTCTGAGATTATCTGCTATGCTCATAAATAAATGTATTCTACATAACTTAAATGATTTATACCTATATTTCTCAGTCTTGATTTGCATCACAGTTTTGAGGTTGCATTGACATTTTCGAAACAAAACAAAAAATCCAAAGAACTTTCAACATAATCTATGAAGCTCTAGTTTGCATAAAGTCTCGGCTTACCATTGTGATGGCCACTGATTTTATGTTTTAGTTTCTTGCCATAACTGTAGAAAATACTGTAGATATGTACAAAAATTCCACTGAAGTTTGTGAACCTGGTGAAATGTCACCTTTTTTTCAAGAACATTTGTGAGACAATTCAAAAAGTGTGCAAATTATTTTTTGTCACGCTGTAAAAGTCAATGTGCAGGTCACATGACCCCAATTTTAGGTCACGTGACCCCCTATAAATTGCCATTTTTTATTTAATTCTGACAAAAAGATTGTAAGCTGTTCGGAGCACGGACTCCTTTTCCTAAATGTTACATTTATGTCTGAAGCACTTCTTCCCATTATGTGTTATTTATATTATTTGTTATTTATATGATTGTCGTGTGTATTACTACTGTGAAGCGCTATGTACATTAATGGCGCTATATAAAAAAGGCATGCATATATACATACGTACATACAGTACATACATACAAAAAGTGGCTAAATTGTAGCAAAATTCTAAAAAAAATAAGCAATGCAAAAGTTCACAAAACAATTGGAAACATCTGCAAAAAAGTTTGTGAAGCACATTTGAACATATTTGCACATATGTGGTATAAAATCCTCCACATAATCGAAACTGAAAACAATGGTAAGGAGATAACGTGTTATTTAAAGCATTTTTTTGTGAGTTAACTCACATTAACAGTGGTAAACATTTGCTATATCTATTTTAGAATCAATATAGCAAGGGAAGTTCAACTTAAGAAAAGTGGAGTTATTGAAGAGGTAGGTAACTCAAGGCCTGTGAACGATTCTATCGCTTATTGCTGAAAGATAGAATTATTGACTATCTAAAGTACATAAACCTACAAGATCACAAGCAGCATGAGTTTACTGGGTGGAGATCATATCAAACAAATCTAATTTTTTTTTTTAGCTGGGTGACTAAGGTAATAGATTAAGGTGGAGGAGTTGATGTTTGCTTACCTGGATTTTAGTAAGGCCTTTCACACTGTCCACATAGACGACTGACAAACAAGTTACAATGCTTAGGATTCAACTCTATGGTGGTAGAATGAATAAAGGATAGGTGACAAAGAGTTGTGTTAAAGGAATTACAAGGTAACCAGTAATATCCGTAATATCTATAATATTGATATTATAAATGGTTTAGAGGGGAAAGTATACCTTTTTGCAGATTACACAAAGATCTCTCATAACGTTGAAACTCCTGGGGGGTAATAAAAATGACGATGTCGGTAAATTGGAGGAATGGTCAAGAGTGTGGTAACTACAATCTAATGTAAAAAAGTGCAAAAATCCAAAGGCAGAATAAAGGATTAATGGCCTTATAATGTCAACTATTATTTATTTATTTTTATTTATAAAATGTTTTACCAGGAAGTAATACATTGAGAGTTACCTCTCGTTTTCAAGTATGTCCTGGGCATAGAGTTAAGACAAATACTACATGGTTACAAATACAGTTACATAAATGAACAGGGTATACATTATATACAATACATTGCATGCATAGTTAAAGAAAATATATATTATAGGCTTATGAAACAGTTACAGACCAAATTAAAATGTGAGACAGCCTTAGTTTTGAAAGAACTTAAACTGGTGGTGGATGTGAGATTCTCCTTTTATAGCACTGCTCACGATTGTGACAGGAAATAATGAGACCTTGTAGTTCATGAAAATAAGACAAAAATGTGTGTGTGGAATGAACACAATGATCCGTCTTTTGTCTTTTTTTTGTTCATTCCACACACACATTTTTGTCTTATTTTCATGAACTACAAGGTCTCATTATTTCCTGTCACAATCGTGAGCTGTGCTATAAAAGGATACCATTCATTCTAGCTTATTAATAAGTCTATGTAGCCAGGTCCCCCCGTGGTATAGTTGCCCCCCCCCTTCTGCCAGCGCGAGCAGGGTGTACCTGGGAGTTGCGGCCGGTTGCCGGGAACGCGAGCGGAGCGGTTGCTAGGCAAGCAGCGGGCCGGTTGCCGGGGATGTGATCGGGCCGTTACTAAGGCCGCGGTCGCGTTGCGAGGGTACCGGCGGCTCGGGAAGCAGGGCGCCGCCATGTTCAGCGCTGTTGCGCATGCGCAGGAGGCTAGCTAGCGCGAGAGGCCCCCAAACAGCTCGCGCGTGCGCAAGGCGGGAAGGACAGCCCCCAGGGTGCACAGGGGCAGAGCCACATGACGCCAGGGAACCAATCGGAAGGCCGGATTCCCCTGCTCCCAGTTAGATACATTTCGCGGGGTTTTGGCAGCACGCAGGCACTCAGGATCCGGACCAGCTAGGGGTAAGAGGTGGATGCAGGGGTCAGTGACCCTCTGCATTAGGCCAGCAGCCCCCAGGTCCCCAGTTAGGTCCTGAGTCACTTAATAGCTTGTGGAGTATAGGGACAGGCCCTAGATAGGGATACTGCCCCATTTATTGGTAAATTAGTCAGGGACACAGTGCTAAAGCCGTGCGGCCCTGCGAGGTGGGTTCTGGGCTCAGAACACCATCAAAGACCCTGGGACTAGGTGATATTATCCGCGCTGGAATTCACCCAACGCGGTGTGGAGGACAACGTCGGATCGGGCGGATCTCCAGTGATATCGCGGTACCCGTGGCTGGAGCCCGGGCAGGTAACCTGCAACTCACGTGCACCAACCAGGCCTATCACCAGACATAGTGGCTGCGCAGTCACACATACACATGCACAGTGGTATTTGACTTTGGGGGTGCGAGACATTTGGGTGGGGGTTACTGGACACGGGGTGGGATCACTCTGTGGGAGATTAGCGTCTGCTGAGACGCCAGAGGTGGTAGCGTCCGCCGTGACGCCTAGTGTGATTAGCGTCCGCCGTGACGCCAGAGGTGGTAGCGTCCGCCGTGACGCCCAGAGTGGTTAGCGTCTGCCGTGGCGCATGAAGGTTGTGTTGATGTATGTAGATATAGTTGGTTATGCAGTAAAGCCAATCCTGTTTTACATTCGTTCGCTTTGTGTGGTTGTTTCCTGTGAGGGCCTCCTCCCACTCCGTTGGGATCCCTCCCAGGTGGAGGCGTTGCACCTAGAGATGTATAAGATGTATGTACCCCAGGTTCCCCGTGGCGGAAGCTCAGCCCTCCTGTGAGCCAACAGGTAATGCACCACACCTGAGTAACCTTGCATGTTCCTACACCTCCACAGTATTATCTGCGAGTGGGTGGGGGAAAAGCCGTTACATTTGGAGGCGCTGCTGAGAGCAAGTCCTGGGGTGCCCTGTTCCGTTTTTTTTTTTCTAAATTGCCCGATTCATTTTCATCATGTCCGTGCCATCACAGCAGGATGTCCATGCCTGGGCCTTAGCGCACCAAGTATCCCCAAGACGCGCGGTTGCAGTGACCGGGGTAGCAATTGATACAGACTTATCTACAGTGCGCACGCAAGTAAGAAGTTGCCCGGGGTTGGCCACCGCCCGGGTGATAGACTATAAACTGGATGTTGCTGGCCGAGAGATCACCTGTCTCCTGTTCACCATGAGTGACATATGCTTAGAAACGGCCCCCCATGTATTAAACCTACCCGAGCCCTCCGCAGAGGACTGTCGCATGATCTACTCTGACTCTCAATCTCCTGAAGAAGCGTCCACTAGTACTGGATTACACCCGAGCCAACGAGTGACCAGTACGCCTCACCGGGTGGACCCCCCTAGGGTCTCTTTCACCCCAAGCGGATTAGGAGGTATCGCCATCTGGGCAGGGAGCCCTCTCATCCCACCCAACCCTGATCAACGGCCTGGCAGGACCCCAACCATGCCTAGCGTAGGAACTGGGAGCAGTAGTCAGGCCCTTAGTGGGAATCTTGACGTGAACACGATAGCCTCCCAACTAGTAGAAGCCGTAACCATTTCGACCCAAGCACAGAACTACCGGAAACTCAAGGCCTTCTCTGGGATTTTGCCGACGCCCACGGGAGAAGAGGGGATCGAGGCATGGAGGGACCATACTCTTCAAATCATAGAGGAGTGGTCGTGTTCTGAAGCCAGCAAGAGACAAAGACTGGTCGAGTGCCTCCGAGGCCCCGCCGCTCGGTTAGTTCGGGCGCACCGGAGCGTGGAAGGAGAAGTTACTGCCCAGGAACTAGTGGAAATGCTAATAAAATCCTTTGCCAGAAAAGACGACGAAGATGAGCCACTGGCTCAATTCAAAGCCCTCCGACAACGTGAAGGACAAGATTTATCTGCCTTCATTTGTGACCTACAGCTGTCCCTGGGCACCCTCCTGGACAAGCATATCATTTCCGCGGCCGAAGCGGACCGATACCGGTTCAAGCAGCTACTCAAGGGGTCGTTGCCTGACCACAACATAGCTATAATGATGCGGGCCGCCCCGGTCGCGGCAGTATCCCCTAAATACGGGGAACTAATGGATTACATAAGAGACCATGAAGTGCAGCGCCATTTCCATGAATAAAAGAAACCCAAAACTACCCCCAAGAATGACCCTGTGGCCCCCTCGGCCCCAAAGAGTAAGAAACCTTCCACACCAGAGGAGGAAGCGACCCCCAAGTCGTCTGTTCGGGAAAGTCGTAGTTCTGAGAGGTCCTCATCCACGTATAAGGGTCGACCGGACCGCCGTGAGGTATCTTGCTACAACTGCGGGAAGAAGGGCCACATCTCGTACTATTGTCCGGAGAAGGAGGACCAACCGGAAGAAAAACCTCCCGACAGAAGAAGCACAGCCCGATCGATGGTATGCCGTGCCCAGACCGTCGAGCCTGAGGTGAACACCCCTCAGGGAACCACGGATTCCCCTGCTGACGCTGGCTCCAGTGAGGACGCCTCACCCGGTGAAGCTTGCAGTCAAGTGGGCCCCGCGGCCATCATACCCGTGGTAATAGAAGGGATATACGCCTCGGCTCTATTGGACACCGGGTCACAAGTGACCATAATATATCGCAAGTTCTATGACCAGCACCTTCAACACTGCCCTCTGAGGCCGGCCGAACATATGAAGGTTAGGGGATTGAGTAATGAAGACTACCCCATCGATGGGATTGCAAGGGTCCAGCTGGACATACTCCAACTGAACACCGGCAAGAAGCACCCTATGCAGGTTGCGGCCATGGTATGCCCGGAGCCCCACGACCATTGCAAATACCCCATCATCTTGGGAACCAATGCGGACATAGTGCAGGCTATAATCCGAGCTTACTTGAAAGAGACCAACGAGTTGCCGCTGGCCGATTCGCTCCTAGACCCCATCTTACGAGAAGAGTGCCACCGGGTATATGCCTTGGAGCGTCATGGGGACCTCTACAATTGTCAACGAGGACTGACGACCATATTACCAGGGGGAGTGTAAAAGATGGCCGTCTGGTGTTGTTATCCTGACCGAGACCAGAACGACCAACTGTTCTCGCTGGAGAGTGAGCCTGAAGAAGAAGAGGTTCAGCGAGGGTATAGAGTACTACCCGAAGTGAGGGAATGGACGGCTAAGATCCCTATTCGAACCCACATGTATGTGCAGAATCTCTCCCCCTTTCCGATGGAGTTTGATGTCGACCAGAAGTTGGGATGCATATATCCGGTCAGCCCGGTGGGAGCCACGCCTCAGGTGAAGGCGGCGGCCGCGCACGAGCGGATAGTCGCTCTGGACTTCAATTTCGGCGAGTCGATGCTGTCCACAGAGTGGAAAGAGCGGTTGACCACCCAGTTGCTGCAACGACGACATGTGTTCTCCACGAGCGAGATGGATGTGGGGTGCAGCCGCAGTGCCCAACATACCATTCGGATGAGTGATGCCACTCCGTTCCGGGAACGTTCTCATCGCCTTGCCCCTCGGGATGTGGACGATGTGAGGAACGCCATACAAGACATGGAAACCGCTGGGATTGTGACGGAATCACGAGGACCTTACGCGTCGCCCATAGTGGTGGTGCGGAAAAAGAACGGGTCCGTACGACTGTGTATCGACTACCGAACACTGAACAATCGCACGATCCCGGATCAATACAACCTTCCGCGCATTGAAGAGATCTTGAATGCGCTGAATGGGAGCCACTGGTTTAGCGTGCTTGACCTCCGATCAGGGTACTATCAGGTGCCCATGACACCGGAAGACCAGGAGAAAACAGCTTTCGTCTGCCCCCTGGGATTCTATCAATTCACCCGTATGCCCCAAGGTATATGTGGGGCGCCTGCTACGTTCCAAAGGTTGATGGAAAAGACTATCGGAGACATGATTCCCCGGGAGTGTCTGGTTTACCTGGACGACATCATTGTCTTCGGGAAGACCTTAGAAGAACACGAGGAGAGGCTGCTGAAGGTGATAGATCGTCTTGGCCAAGAAGGGTTGAAGCTATCACTCGACAAGTGTAGGTTTTGTCACACCTCGGTGACCTACGTGGGACACATCGTGTCTGCCCAGGGGATTGCTACTGATCCAGCCAAGGTAGAAGCTGTGGTGAACTGGCCGCGTCCCGATAATGTCACGGAACTGCGGTCCTTCCTCGGTTTCTGTGGGTATTACCGTCGGTTCGTGGAAGGGTACTCTAGTCGAGCTAAACCCCTGAACAATTTGCTGAAGATATACCCTGAAGATACTGGGAGAAAGGCCACGTTGGCCCGTCAACCGTTTGGCGATAAGTGGACGCCGGAGTGTGAACGGGCCTTCCTGAACTTGAAGAAAAGTCTGACTGAAGCACCAGTGCTTGCATATGCTGACCCAGAACAACCGTATGTCCTGCATGTGGATGCCAGTCTCAATGGACTGGGTGCTGTCCTGCATCAGAAGCACCCCGAAGGTCTTTGGCCTGTAGCCTACGTCAGCCGCAGTCTGACACCCAGTGAGCAGAGATACCCCGTCCACAAGTTGGAGTTTCTGGCTCTCAAGTGGGCGATCACCGAGAAGCTCCACGATTACTTGTACGGTGTCACCTTCGAGGTAAGGACGGATAACAATCCCCTCACGTACATCAATACGTCGGCCAAATTAGATGCAGCCGGCCACAGATGGCAGGCCGCCCTCAGTAACTACCGCTTCTCCTTGAAGTATAAGCCGGGGCCATTGAATATTGGGGCGGACGCCCTCTCCCGAAGGCCAGGACTACTCGCTACCCCCGATGACGAGGAATGGGAAGAACTTCCCGGCCCCGGAGTGCGGGCAATGTGTAAAACTGCAGCCATAGTTAATGACCAAGTGGCCTTCTCCGAGTTACGAGTGGCCGACTCCTTGGGATGCCAGTCGCATGCTGTCCCCGCCGCCTACTGCGACCCAAAAGGGATGCACCTCACGCATGACAAGGTGTTCCGGTGGAAAGATCTGGTAGACTACCAAATTCGAGATCCGGTCGCTAGTATCATCCGGCACGCCGTTGAAAAGAGGAACCCAGCCCTTCTGAAACGTGCGCCCAATGACTTGGTGGCCTTACTCATGCGAGAATGGGACAAATTTGAAATAGACAATTGCTTGCTCTATCGGGTGGTGCAATACCACAACCACCCGGATAGGAGACAACTAGTCCTACCTAAGAACTTACAATACCTGGTGTTGAAGTCCCTACACGATGAACACGGGCATCTCGGTGTAGAGAAGACTTTTGGGCTAGTCCGAGACCGGTTCTTCTGGCCCAAGATGCGGGAAGCGGTGGAACAACACTGCCGCCGTTGTGCCCGGTGCGTTCAACGCAAGACGTTGCCTACCAGAGCAGCTCCCATGGCCCATCTGAAGAGTTCTGGTCCAATGGACTTGGTGTGTATGGACTTTTTATGTATCGAACCTGATAGCCGAGGTATCGGTAACGTGCTGGTCATCACGGACCATTTCACCCAATATGCACAGGCCTTCCCCACAAAAGACCAGAAGGCTATCACGGTCGCGAAAGTTCTATGGGAAAAGTTCTTCGTTCATTACGGTCTTCCAAACCGACTCCACTCCGACCAAGGGCGAGATTTTGAGAGTACTCTGATCCGAGAATTACTTAAAATGCTGAACGTCGCCAAATCCCGGACGACTCCGTACCACCCCGAAGGAGATGCTTTGCCTGAACGATTCAACAGGACCCTGTTGGACATGCTTGGAACTCTGAAGGGAACGCAGAAAACTGAATGGAGTCGTCACGTAGAAACGTTGGTACACGCGTACAACTGTACTCGCCATGAGTCCACTGGGTTCTCCCCGTACTTCCTCATGTTTGGGCGGGAGGCAAGACTCCCCGTAGATATGCGTCTTCGAGTCTCAACGGATGGGATACACAATGCTACCCATTTCAAGTATGTGCAAAGGCTAAAGGACAGTTTGCAGCGAGCTTACCAACAGGCTGAGAAGTCTACAGCTAAACTGAATGCTGGCAATAAGAGACGATACGACAACAAAGTCAAGTATCGAGAGTTACGTCCTGGGGACGCTGTGTTACTTCGTAATTTGGGAGTCCCCGGAAAACATAAACTGGCAGACCGATGGAGAGATGGCGTATATGAGGTAGAGTTACAGATGCCCGGCCTCCCGGTCTATCGCATCAAAGACACAGACGGCCGGGTAAAGGTTTGGCATCGTAATCACCTTCTCCCTATCCCCCAAGTGGGAGACGAAGAAGAACAAATACAGGCCACACCGCTCAACGGTGAGTCCGATCTATCAGAGGTGGGTCAAGGGGCTGTAAATAACGAGACCCACTCTGAAACTCCTGAAGACCCTATGGAGGGACCCTCTCAAAGGGACTATTCCACAGAAGGGGCATCTCCCGGAGGAGCTACGGGTAAGGGGCCCCGTAGGCCAATGCCTACTAAGGTGGCACCAACAGGCCAGCCTTTGGATCCACAGAGCCCGTGCTTTGTGCCTAACAGAGACTGTTCAGAGACATTTCTCCCCTCAAGGGAAGAGGCTGAGCCTCAGGACTGTACTTATTACTCCCCCGAGGGAGTCGCTGAAGAACAACTCCGTAGGAGCCAAAGGGCCAGGTACCCTCCAACTCGGGCACTCAGGATCCGGACCAGCTAGGGGTAAGAGGTGGATGCAGGGGTCAGTGACCCTCTGCATTAGGCCAGCAGCCCCCAGGCCCCCAGTTAGGTCCTGAGTCACTTAATAGCTTGTGGAGTATAGGGACAGGCCCTAGATAGGGATACTGCCCCATTTATTGGTAAATTAGTCAGGGACACAGTGCTAAAGCCGTGCGGCCCTGCGAGGTGGGTTCTGGGCTCAGAACACCATCAAAGACCCTGGGACTAGGTGATATTATCCGCGCTGGAATTCACCCAACGCGGTGTGGAGGACAACGTCGGATCGGGCGGATCTCCAGTGATATCGCGGTACCCGTGGCTGGAGCCCGGGCAGGTAACCTGCAACTCACGTGCACCAACCAGGCCTATCACCAGACATAGTGGCTGCGCAGTCACACATACACATGCACAGTGGTATTTTACTTTGGGGGTGCGAGACATTTGGGTGGGGGTTACTGGACACGGGGTGGGATCACTCTGTGGGAGATTAGCGCCCGCCGAGACGCCAGAGGTGGTAGCGTCTGCCGTGACGCCTAGTGTGATTAGCGTCCGCCGTGACGCCAGAGGTGGTACCGTCCGCTGTGACGCCCAGAGTGGTTAGCGTCCGCCGTGGCGCATGAAGGTTGTGTTGATGTATGTAGATATAGTTGGTTATGCAGTAAAGCCAGTCCTGTTTTACATTCGTTCGCTTTGTGTGGTTGTTTCCTGTGAGGGCCTCCTCCCACTCCGTTGGGATCCCTCCCAGGTGGAGGCGTTGCACCTAGAGATGTATAAGATGTATGTACCCCAGGTTCCCCGTGGCGGAAGCTCAGCCCTCCTGTGAGCCATCAGGTAATGCACCACACCTGAGTAACCTTGCATGTTCCTACACCTCCACAGTATTATCTGCGAGTGGGTGGGGGAAAAGCCGTTACATCTGTATATGGTTTTATCATATATATATTCTTATAACATCCACTTGTATGATTCTTAGCTTCTGCTGTCACACAAAAGACTGCCCATGATCGTGGATATATCCAAAGGAACCGTCTGTCCACTCAAGGTTGACCCCCACAGCTAGTAGCCAAATAAGATATAAGTGCGGAGCAGGAAAAAAGACCTTTTGAAGATGCGGAGTAAGGGCCACTTGCAGACCCGCTTCCCATGTGGGGCCAGCGGCCGCAATTGCAGCAGCCCACGGATGGAGCTCACACAGCTCACGAGAGTCCGTCCCCTCTGTGTCTCCTGGTCTTGTGATACCTGAAAGGGTAATGACGCACTTCCTGCGTGACCACGATCCAGAAGTAACAAAGAAAAAATGATCGATCTCAGCGCTGCTCCTTGGGATGACAGACTCACCAGGTAGGTAATAAAATCAATTTATTAAATCTACATAAAACCGATACTAGAACATAACAAAAAAGACCTCCTCCCACATGTTTCGGGCGAGTTCGCCCTTTCTCAAGGAGTATAAGTATATACCTACCTGGTGAGTCTGTCATCCCAAGGAGCAGCGCTGATATCGATCATTTTTTCTTTGCCCATGATCGTGATACAGGAATTTGCATTCTATATGTGATAGTAATTATGCAAATGTTTTTGTTTTAATTTGTTTTAAACATGGTTTCATTGTTTGTTATGTTTTTTATTAATAAAGTTTATTTTAGAAAAAAATTGCGCACCACGTGACCCGCCCGGCCAATGAGGATGCACGTTACGTCAGCGCGACGTCCATTGCAGACGCGCCGATGATGTCACCCTCGGCGTCAAGGCGGATCAACCAGGTGTGTATAAAAATGCAGGTTATATTGAGGTCTGTACACCTTGATAAAGTGCTCTTCTGCACGAAACGCGTAGGTGCGTTCGTGAAGACCCTGATTTTTGGATTAGCTTGCTAATAAATTGATCTGTTTATTTTGGAGTTGGCCTGGGATTTTTTCTTATGTGCTCCATTCAGCCTTGGATGTCGTTGGACTGTGCTCTACCTACCTACATGATCGTCAATAAATGCCTGGCTGTATTATCTTAGTTCTTTTCATTGAATTATCTTCTTTGGTGCAGTATGTGTTAGAAACTGCACTGACCTTGTGATAAGGGAATAACATCTGCATGCCCAAACTTCTTAGTCTGAGTTTTACCTGTGGCAATAAAGTACACCTTAAAATTTGTGTTGTGCTTTATTCACTGTACAGCTAAGAAATATGACTGTAAGTCCCCCTAACACAGATTAAACTGTAAAGTACCATTTTTTGGCTTTTTATATGTCTTTTTAGGTCACACAAAAAGATACTGCAGTATGTGAATTAAATTGATGAGCCTATCCTGTTCTCTTAAAGGTCTTCATACAAAAAGGCATAGGATATTCTTAAAGGAAATAAAATGAATGTAGTCAGACATGTTTTCCCTTAAGGACACATTTCTACAAAGAAATATTCTATTTATTTAAAATAAAATGCATTTTGGTACCACTGCAATCAAAATGCAAGTGTTTATTTTGCCCTTTTTTTTTAATGAATGTACTCATACTGTAGTGATTTACTGTAGTTACTGGAGGATATTTTAATATTGCTGTGAGTCAGAGAAGGGATACATCCAAATTCACCTTAACAGGTTCTAACAACATGTGCTCTCCTTAAAATTATATTTAAAGAAACATGTTCCTGTCAATTGAGGGCTCCATTATGCAAAAATGATACATTCTACTATTATTTTCCTAAATCCTATGCTGGATTGGATAGAAATATAACTTTAAAATTAATAATAAGCTATTATATGTGAAGTTCACAACGTAATTAGAAGGTATGTAACAAGCATTAATTAAGGACTCACAATAAGGTTTAAAGAAGAAATATTACAAATTATTCTTCCTTCTATAGGAGTCTATCATAATTTCAAACATTTAAATGCAGCACTACTATTTAGGATAAACAAATGTAAAACAAATTTAATTATATCAATATAATATTTTGGCTGCAAAAAAATATTCAAAAACCTACTGGCCCTGATTCCTGGATTTGATCTACGCTGGAAAGGAGGATATTATCTACTCCAGAATGCACATCTCAGCAGTTTACTATTGCTGTGGTCCACCTTTACTATTTATATTTGCTATGGCCTCACATTTTCAGATTAGGTACTTCCTTCTACCAGCCTCATTATGGGCTCTATGCAGTAAGCGTTGATAAGGGTTATTTCGCCATTTTATAGCCAAAATTGGGTTTGAGATTCAGTAAGCGCCGATATGTGCTTGATTTCGGCAGGTTTCGTAGCCGATAATTTTGTTATGGCCAGTCTGCTGCCGATAAGCCTGTTTTCGGCACTTATCGCCACTTTTTTAAATCGGCTGGATTCAAGTAGCAAAATCAGCTTATCGGGGCTGATCGGCACTAAGAAATTGATACTTTATGGCCAATTTCTCCCGCAAATTAAAGTTGGCAAGTTGGAGGGGAGAACGATCGCTAAGGCTGCCGGAACGGCACTTAGAAAAAAAAATCATCTGTACATCAATGGAGTCAATGGAGCGGGGACGTACAAAATTATAGTACTGTTTACGTTCCATTGCTCACAATACAAATGTGATTAGCATTACAGTTTGGGGGGCATTCACTGCATTGTGTCACACCTACGTGTATTATTTGATTTACATTGTACTTTTATATGTTTTCATCATTTGCGTGTCACATTACTCATCATGTGATGATGTGTCAAGGGAAAATCCTATACTCAACTCTTAAAGGAGAACCTCACGTCATATCACACATTTTACTGAACTGAGCGACAATTGTTTATATGATGTTACACATGTCACACATCTAACACATCCACCGTATATTCATGTTGCTTTACATTACACAATGCTTGTAATGTGTAACGCATCTTTAAACGTTCATGTACATCTTTCTTCTCATGTTTACATGTACTTTAGGTCCTCCCTTTTTTCATGACGTCAGTTATTGGACACTCAATCACATTGCATGTTCACATTGTAACCGTTGCATTACAAGCACTTCAACCTAACTTGTACACATATGTACAGTAATTAATCATTGTGACACCTTTCAAACTGATTCTATAGCAACTATCCTCATTACATAAATGTATGCATATGCACACGAGAATTCATTGTTGTGAACATGTCACAATAACATGGCTAATTACACATGTTACAGCAAACTTTTTCCACGTCAATCTCAGGATTTTTGTCTAATTACATGACTGACTGTTGCGTTCAGAAGTGTTACATGCATTGCACATTACACTAATAATTTTCAAACAATGTTTGTACAAAGCTTCACGTTACATCATTGTCAAATATCATGATTGCCTGCTGAATACACAGAACAAATAATTCTTAGATCAAATGGAGACAGCTTGGGAGCCAAGTACTTTAATATGTTAATGTAACACCTTGCATTTTACTATGTCACCTGACATCATCACATACCTATTTAAAGGACGCCCATTACCTGCTCATTCACAGCTACTCATTTCAAAATGTTGCGATTGTTTAGGAGACGTCGGAACATTCTTTTGCATGACATGCTTGCTGATGAAGAGAATGACATAGGGTAAGGGAGGGACAGAGCCAGGGACAGTGACAGGGACAGGCACGCGGATACGACAGGGACAGGGAGAGGGACAGGCCAAGGGAGAGGTAGAGGGACAAGAGATCAGAGGAGAAGACAGAGGAGACAAGTTGTGCCTCGTCCGCGTGTACAGGGAGAGAACCCTGTTAGATGGGATGAGTGAGGAGGAGATAGTAAGTCGCTATCGTTTGAGTTCAGCAGCAATCTTATCTCTTTATGAAGAGATAAGGGGAGATTTAGATTTTTTGACAGCCAGAGGTCGTGCAGTCCCTGGGCTTGTTAAAATGCTGTGCTCATTACATTATCTTGCTTCCGCGTCATTCCAGACAACTGTGGGCATAGTGGGCGGGGTCTCGCAATCTACATTCTCGCGGGCCTTTACCCAGTTTCTCTATGTACTCAATAGACGCGCTAGGAATTATATTCATTTTCCTACAGAGGCGACAGAGTGGCTGGAAGTCAGGAATGGCTTTTATAACATAGCAGGGATACCATGTGTGCTGGGTGCAATCGATTGCACACATGTTGCTTTGATTGCACCTAGTCAGAGTGAGCATGTTTACTGCAATCGTAGGCACTACCATTCACTGAATGTACAGGTGGTATGTGATGCCACGATGAGGATAATGCATGTGGTACCCAAATTCCCTGGTTCCAGTCACGATTCCTCTATCCTGAGGAACTCTTCAGTCTTCCATGCTTTCGAAGAGGGACATTTTGAACATGGCTGGCTGCTGGGTGAGTACATATTTGGATGTTGTAACACAAAACACATATTTGTTTACGAATGTTTTCTTTGTAGAATCTTATAACTAATTTAAGCTTATGTGTGCTCCATTGATTATAGGTGACTCAGGATAAGGAATTAGGCCGTGGCTCTTGACTCCGGTGCTAAACCCTCAAACTGAAGCAGAGGAGAGGTACAATGCAGCCCATATATCTACAAGATCTGTTATAGAGAGGACATTTGGCCTACTCAAGACCAGATTTAGGTGTCTCGACAGAACTGGTGGGGCTCTTCTATACAAGCCTCAAAAAGTGTCTGATATTATAATTGCCTGTTGCATTTTGCACAATGTGGCACTCACACATAATGTACAATCAGACCTACCTGACGCTTTGGTAGAGGGGCATCCCACCCATGTAACTGCTGAAAATGAACAAACAGCCAGTGGTGGCCAGACACGCCAGAATGTCATAAATTCCTTTTTTTCTTGTAAGTCAAAACATATATTTTCATAGTACTACTTTTATATATTAATTATGTAATATTAACACTAATTGTTTTTTACATAACCTTCTGTTAGGACACAGATGAATATGGGTTGCACACCTTTCTTTTCTCTGCTGTGTGCACAAAGGGATGTGGCACCGGTATGTTATTGTTGCACAGGTTATATAATCCCTCTTCCATTGTAAATTAGTTGTGTGTATGTGAATACAACTGGTGTAACAAATCAGTAATATTTTAGCATTGTGTTGTTCCTTATGCAAACAAAATACACATAGTATGGCCATAGTCATTCATTCTTGCAGTATGGTTACATACAATGTTATTGTTGCAGTGTAACATGTACATCCATATGATGTGTACACCAGGCTGGTTTACATTTTGAATGTGATAAAATATACATGGTGTTGCACATTTAACACCAAATACACACTTTGCTGTGTTGCTTACGGTACTGAAGATGGCATGTCAATGTTTGCAATTTATATATTGTTCCATTGTATTATAGGTATATCTCCAGTATGACTGATCATGGTATGTATATTTGCTGACATCTGTCATAAGATGTGCCTACCTCAATATTCGTATAATTAATTGAAGTAAAAACCCAACATATTGTTAAACGATAAATGTTACATACATGTACTTTCTGTATCATGTACATGCATTTAGCTACTACTGAGGTTTCATGTGCATTGTATTATAAAATGATTACTCCCATTTCATCACATTTAATGTATGTTCCCTTATAAATTCCATTCATGTAATATAGAGGTGTTTGGAGAGAAGGTGATAACTGTTGATATTTTTTAACTTACGGGACGTCATTAATCACGGATGCAATTGACTGATCATAACACTCCATGCATGAATGCCTGTAATCACAACAATGGGTTGTACATCTTATATTTTGCAATGTAGGTGATTATTAATGCTATAAATTATTTGTCAACATTAATTAAACATTGTCACATGTGTATGTATAAGTCACACATGTGTGTTGATGTGACCTACATGTAACAAGTGTCAAACTGTAAACAAAAACACAATTGTGTCACAAATGTTACTGTAATTTTGCATTAATAATTTCCCACAATGACAATGTTGTTAATATATTTGGAATGTCATTGACGTCACTTCATCATTATCATGATGATAATTAACAAGTACTCTCAAAATATACACGTCAATCACGTGCACATTAGCAT
This sequence comes from Ascaphus truei, assembly GCF_040206685.1. Lineage (NCBI taxonomy): Eukaryota > Metazoa > Chordata > Amphibia > Anura > Ascaphidae > Ascaphus > Ascaphus truei. The sequence continues at coordinate 157,667,313 of NC_134483.1, read as the reverse complement.
AGGCACACTTTTTAAGACAACTGTTTGTGTCTGTATCAATTTGTGTATGATCCATGTATAACACCGACAAATGATAACAGCAGGTTTATTATGGTAGCTTATATCATCATATTGACTGTACTATGTCTGTGTTGAACGTTTAATAAACACAGTAAACTATAGTTAGTTTGGTACATGAAATATACACATAAACGTACTTGATTACATGATGTTGACGTAATATTCATAACATCATGCATTGTACTGTAGGTGACCACAACATCTTGCCAATAACATTATTTGCTACATTCCCAAACCATTTTATCAACATACCCATGTTACAAGAGATTTTTACCAAGAAATGGCAAGTTGGTTGTAAGTGTCCTTTACATAGTTTCGACAGTCATACGTTCCATTACACAATAGAATACACAAATGTGTTTGCAGAATGGGAATGGTTGTTATATATAAAACACACCATGGCATATAATGTTAGTACTAATTAAAGAACACTCAATACATTTTCTAACTGCACTGTTTAGCAACATCATTATGTTAATTAAGTGCTTATGCAATATAGGCATAATGGTATCACATTTTTAATTGTTTGTTAATAAGCGCTGCAAGCAATATAAAATTAGTTCCATATGTAGTATAGTAGTCGGTGGCTCCTCCTCACAATCATCTCATATAACGTTAGACTCTTCAGAAATCATACATTGATCCGATTGAATCTTCCCCGACATCTCTGAAATACAGTAAACACATGATGGTCAAAGATGGCACCTTAATATATATGTATCCGTGACAACGCATCTCTTTATGATTGTGTATATACACACGTCACTCACTTATATGTTAGAAGTACAAGTTTACAAGTATACATCATTATGTATCCTTTTGTTCATTTCGTAGCACGCATAACTATGTATATGAACTTTACATTGGCTGTATACTTAAAAATGTGCACGCACATCTTACTGTGCGCACGCACTTCACGCTTGGGTCAACTAAGTGTTAGCGCATGCGCAAAACAATGCGTACGTTGTGCGTTCAATACATGTTGTAAATACCATTAACTATAAAATATTTATTTCAAATACAATCAAGGCGAAACTACATTCGTTCTAAACGAGTACATCTGTAATCTTTTTAAACAGACGTGTGTGGACGGAAAGCACGGCCGATCACACAATGCGCAAATCCAATACGTGTGACGTCATGTTAAGCCAGCGTGAAGCGCACGCAAACACTCCTCCCACAGAATTAACATTGGGCTAACGCACAGTGCACGCCCACAAACACAGACGTGCACGCATTACACAGTGCAGTGACCGTAACTATAACAAACAGACACAGCCAAAAGGCTTTGACACGCGCACGTCTGTTGGGGGCGGGCCTTACATCCGTAATCCTTTTTAAGGACGCCTTGGCACATGACAAGGGTCCCACGTCATACGTGGCCGACCCGTTTTTTTTTTAGATGTTGCATGATAAACAAACAGATGTGTTACAGTTATGGTAACATGTTGCTATTATATGTTTTAAGAGATAGGAAAGTAGGTATATTTATTCCGTGAGCAATGTGTACTAATCTTTCTGGTTCTACTATATTGTAATAGGAAAAAATGTGTTTGTGATCGCTACATGTTATGCAGTCTGCAATGTTACGCTGTATCCACGCATTTAAAGTAAAAATGGTGGTTAGAAAAAAAAAAGTTTAAACGGTGAGGCAACGCATAACGATTGTTATATTTACCATTCTTGTAGAAGTAACACTTCGTCTGGCTGCAACTGGTCGCTCCAGAAAGACAATGCATTTGCATCCATGGTTGACCCAACCGCTGAATCCTGTATGACACACATCTCCTCCATGAGGCGCTCATAGGAATCGCCACTGCCTTCTTCAAACAATTGGTCCGGAGATACGTTCATTTCTTCGGGTACCCATTCAAATGCGTTTGCAGCATAAAGGCATGGTAAAAAATCATAGTAGTTATGTTCTTGTAGAATGTGTGTTTCAGGAATGGAGGGTAAAGATATTGCAGCAGGTATCGATTCACACGGAACAGTAGTAGCGGATCCATTGCTATTGTTATTAGGAATAAATATGCTATTTATCAGAAGATATGTGCCGTGTTCCATGGTGATTTTAAATTGCGGTGCAATCTGCCAAAAACCATACCTTACATGTAGGTTATCCTGCACACGTTCAAAACATTCATTAGTTGATAAAGTGAATCTTACAGAGGATTTAAAATTTCGCACCCGCCCAGGTTCTTGGTAATAAGGATACTGTTCTAATCAAATCATAGATCTGGCCCACGTTGGCTTTGTGTTCCGCAGTTGATATGATAGCCTCCCCAATCAGCATTTTATACCCTTTGTGTGGATGGCTGTTCAGAATTAAATCCTCACCCATTGCAGCTTCAGAAACAATGTGAGTGGACTTCTATGTTCTGTGTTCAGAATGTGAAACTATTTCAATGTTATCTATTTTGTGTGTTTCAATTCAAGGTCAGGAAAAAAGTTTCATCTTTTACTCCTTTTTCCAAATACCAATTGGATAGTGTAGAAATAATTGGTTGACATTTGTGGTTTCTGATAGCCATTTTACTGTGAAAGGCACATTAAGCTATTTTTATCTACTTTCTCAAAACAAGTGTACAATTTTAATTAAAAAACAATGTGGGTGAGGAAATACACAGTGTTCGCATTATGAAAATAGTGCTTACACAGACATATAATGAGATATACACACACACACCTGCAAATGTTTTTGTCTGTTTTTTGCTACATTTCACTGTGTATCTTTCAGTCTGGTTAACTCCCTGTCTGCATCAGAGTTTAACTACGTGTGTATATGTAGATATATATATATATATATATATATATATATATATTTATATATATATATATATATATATATATATATATATCATAAACACATACATACATATATATATATATATATATATATATATATATATATATATATATATATATATATATAGTACAATATACATATGTATATGTCTCTAAAACCAACCTTTAAATGTGTGTGTATATTACAATATTTAAGGCCTTATATGTAAAGAGGGATTTTTATATTGTTCAGAAATATTTAAAGGTTAAAATATTACAGGGTTACTATGTTTGATGGCCTATTACATTCACCTGTGTGCAATTATGATTTACCATCAAACAAGGCCTTTTTTGATTTTAGAAGGGCTGTAGTGTTACAACCAATAATATATCTATGTAATCCAGTTCTACACAGAACATATTGATGGCAGTAAGTAGGCCTTGTATGAAACCTATTTAAATGGTGATAAACATGAGTGAATTATGTGAATAATAATTATTTTAGGCCCATACTGTTATAGGCTCACAGTAAGTATATTTCACAAACATTAGGCCTGTATTATTATAATACTGTGTTTTCACAAGGAAGCATGAAGTGTATTTTTTCAGAAAATACATCTATACCAGTTTAGTTTTAAAATAATATGTATGTATGTATATATATATATATATATATATATATATATATATATATATATATATATATATATATACTGTGTGTGTGTGTGTGTGTGTGTACATATATCCATACATACTACATATATATTACTAAACATTCACAGATATGTTCTTGAAACCAGTACTCATACTGTACATGATGAAAGGACAACATTACGAATGTTCAAGCAAGGTGAAGGTAAGTAATTTTTTACTTAATCCTGCTGTACACGGACAATAAAGATGTTAGCAATTAAATAGATGTTAGTTTTTAATTGCATGTGAATAATATTAACATGCAATGATTACATAAAATAACTATCAAACACACCCAAATACAATGTTTTGCAGGTAAGTCAATGGCAGCTTCTCAAAACATAGCAACTGGGTCATGTTGGACCATTACTGAACAGATGATTAATACATAAATATTAATAACACTATTCATTCATTAGGACTGTTAACATTTCCAAAACTTCACGTGTACAATGACATACTTGAATGTTTGGAAACAACAGGTCTTCAGTATACATACAATATTCATTAGATAATCTGAAGTCAACAAAACAAGGCCAAAGACATATTTACTTAATTATAACATTTATTATTTTTTTTAGTTTTGAGAGCGAGTCACAGGCCTGCTTGTTGTCTCTTGGATTTTTCTTTTTCGTTTAGCTACAACTTTAGTCACAACAGAGCCACTTTGAGTGGCCTGTGACTGTTCACGGGCAGGGCTTGTGGCCAGTGACTGTTCACGGGCAGGGCTTGTGGCCAGTGACTGTTCACGGGCAGGGCTTGTGGCCAGTGACTGTTCACGGGCAGGGCTTGTGGCCAGTGACTGTTCACGGGCAGGGCTTGTGGCCAGTGACTGTTCACGGGCAGGGCTTGTGGCCAGTGACTGTTCACGGGCAGGGCTTGTGGCCAGTGACTGTTCACGGGCAGGGCTTGTGGCCAGTGACTGTTCACGGGCAGGGCTTGTGGCCAGTGACTGTTCACGGGCAGGGCTTGTGGCCAGTGACTGTTCACGGGCAGGGCTTGTGGCCAGTGACTGTTCACGGGCAGGGCTTGTGGCCAGTGACTGTTCACGGGCAGGGCTTGTGCCCACTGACACATGTGACCAAGTTGGTACACAGTGCACAACTGATGGTTGGTCCGTTTCATGTTTGGGTTTTTTGGTTTGTGTCCAAAAACTGGTCAGTAGTAACTGCTTGTGCATTTTTGTTTTTGGCGCCTCCTTTGTAGGTGTCAGCTCCAGATTTTCTACAGATGGCAGCGGTAGGATGTTGTCAGGAACATGCACAGAACTTTCAGCTACTTTACCGGTAACATCCCGACCTGGGGAATGAACATCAGATGACTGGGGTGATAAAATTGTAGCATGTAAACATCCATCCTCTGATGGTGTAAAGCTGAATGGATGTGCTGCTGTAGTCATTCTCAAGTGATTAGCTTGAGTTAGCTGAACAACTATTGCTTCTAATGACGTGTTCATTTTTTGCATTTGTTTAGGCACTTCAATGAGATCTCTGTGGAGATGTGACAATTGTGATATCGTTTCTTCCTGCAGTGATATCATCCTTTCGTGCACTGACATCAGATCTGAATGGCGACGATTTTCTGCTTCAACAATTTTTTCCTCAGAAGCTACTATTGCATCGTATGTGTTACTTGATGGACGATTTGCCTGTGTAACTCTTTCAATGGGAACCTCGTCATGGTCACTTGATTGCATTTCTGTGTCTATGGCGGCATCATCATCATCATCATGTGCTATAAATAAATGTACACATTATGAAATGGCATGTTAATCTCTGCTGTTTTACTATGTATTTATACTCTGTGATAACTAACACCTAACATGTTTCCATACGTTTTATAACGTCACATTAAAAACTACCTTGACTTACGAATTATGTTTGGACTCAGTATGAAATAAGAATGAATGAAAAGTTGCTCAAAACTCACAACTCCTACATGATACTTAACATCACAAACACAATACATGTTGTCTTAAAAAACTTCATTTTCACTGACACTAAGTAATCCTATTTAAAGAACATGTGCAAAACAAATAATGAACATGACAACATAACATATAGAAGTGAACATATTATATGTCCACCACCTCATACACTCACCTTCCAGGTGTTATGAGCTGCATGACCCAGGTGAAGACACTTGTTCCGTCTCAGGTGACACATGTCCTCCAGGGGCAACTATATATAACAATAACATCAGTTGTTCATTTACATGTGTAAATATTGAACATAGAGTTACTGTATGTTCAGTATTTATGACTAACTAACAGCATCAGTTCCTTAACCGAAAATGTGTGTGTGAAAGTGAACATAAATAGTTGTAATAACAATGTACATGCCTGTGTACTTAGGACTTTTGTCTTCAGTAACATACAACATACTATGTTTCTGCAGTAATGCGTTAGGATAAAATTCTTAATTTTGTACATACAATGCATATGTTGTGTAGTCATATCACTATAATAATGTACATAACTATCATGAGATGAACATTCACAATGGTTATCATGAAGGTGGTCATATTGGAAAAAGAATCGTTTTTGGTAGAGGATATGTGTGGTACATTAATAGAAGCTGTGGCACGCCTGAATGTGGCTGCCACTCAACAACACAACACATGCAGTGTGTGATAATGTGGTGTTGATATCAGTTCAACTATAGATGTGAGTGAAGGAACGTGTGACGTACGGTTTCATAACTAATGACTTGTTGGGGGAATTAGTACCTAGAGTTAACCTTTCAAATGACTGTGATTACCTTCTGTTTTGCTAGTCAGGTTGTAAGAACGGTATTCCCTCCCCCAAAAACAGTAATCAGCCAGACCTTTCAATTACCTCAAGTAGGTGAAAATGGTGTCAACAAAGTTGACCGTAAGATGACCCTGTAATTTGGCTGTGTGCTGAACCCCACCCCCTCTGTTGACGTGTATGCTGTGATGACATATTCATTGCAGCTGCTTAAACACAATGGTAGAGGAGCAAAATAGTCGTCTGAAGTGTGCAAGTTATGAACACAATGACATAACATATGCTACGTGTGCCTCATTATGCTGTCTGTATATGACATAAAGCAAAAAAGGACCTTTTAATAAACAACAAGACATTTGTTAGTGCAAGTGATGTTTGTTGGCCGTTGCATGCAATATATTCGATTCATGATTTGAATAGCCAGTAATGTCGTGTTTGTAGGAGTTAAATAAATAATATACACATTAATATTATATATATTTATGTTCTGCACCAGTACCTAGTAATAATTTCTCATTAGCATGTCTTACACGTGTGCTACCCTGTTGTTCCCCATCTTCGCCCACCATAAATTGCTTCCACTGCAGCAAAGCATTGTGGGAATTCATAGTATATGCAAGTGATCCAATGCTAGGTAAAACCCATCTCTAAATCATCATTGAAGCCTTTGCTGTGTGTATTATATAGTATATGCAAGTGATCCAATGCTAGGTAAAAACCATCTCTAAATCATCATTGAAGCCTTTGCTGTGTGTATTATATAGTATATGCAAGTGATCCAATGCTAGGTAAAAACCATCTCTAAATCATCATTGAAGCCTTTGCTGTGTGTATTATATAGTATATGCAAGTGATCCAATGCTAGGTAAAAACCATATTTGAATGCTGTTTTCTGTCTACCCCTAATCAAATTAAGTGTTGCCACCTAGGCAGGGAACACCCTGTGTAGAAAACCATTTGTTTGAATGTGCCTCAGATGTGCTAATTAAGCAGACAGAACAACACTGTCAGGTGACTTTTTAGGCCTATATAAACCCAGTCAGAACAGCTAGTCTGCCTGCAGCCCATATCCAAGTGGCCCATTATAAGTGGCATGACTACTGAACAACTGAAGTTTAAAAGGAAGTTAGTGGCCCATTATAAGTGGCATGACTACTGAACAATTGAAGTTTAAAAGGAAGTTAGTGGCCCATTATAAGTGGCATGACTACTGAACAACTGAAGTTTAAAAGGAAGTTAGTGGCCCATTATAAGTGGCATGACTACTGAACAACTGAAGTTTAAAAGGAAGTTAGTGCCCATTATAAGTGGCATGACTACTGAACAACTGAAGTTTAAAAGGAAGTTCAAAAGAAGTGAGGAAGAAGTGGACACCCCATCTGGCCCTGATTCCTGCATTTGACCTACGCTGGAAAGGAGGATATCATCAATACCAGACTGCATCATTACTGCTGTGATGCTGCCTTTACCATTTATATTTGCTGTGACTTCACTTCTTCTCAAATTATGCACTTCTTTCCACCAGCCTCAGTATGTCTCTAACTCCATTCATATATCTCCATCTCTCCTTCCTTCACCACTTCTCAGTTCACATGAACTCCTTTCTTACCTGCGTCCTCTGACACCACACAGCTATATCCCCTGCACTAAAAAACACCCTTACAAATCATCCTCACACATCCTCTTTCTATCCATGCTTCTCCTCCTTGCTTCTGGGGATATCTCTCCCAATCCTGGTCCCTGTCTTATTCCTACATGCGCTCGTCCTCGCCTGCCAACTGCAACCTCTACTCCTTCTGGTGTCAACCCCTCCAACCTCATACCCATCCCCTGCCACCCTCCATCCTCTCTCCCTTTCTCCTGTGCCCTTTGGAATGCTCGCTCCCTCTCTAACAAGTTCCTCTCTGTGCATGACTTCTTTCTCTCTCACTCCCTGCTTCTCTTTGCTATAACTGAGACCTGGCTCACTCAGTCTGACTCTGCTCTGGAAGCTGCCCTCTCCTACGGTGGCCTTTCCTTCTCCCACACTCAGCGCACTGATGGCAGGGGTGGAGGCGTGGGGCTCCTGCTCTCCTCTCTCTGTCGTTACCGAACCCTTCCTATTCCTCCCTCTCTTGCTTTTCCCTCCTTTGAGGCTCACACTGTCCAGATTTTCTCTCCTCTCCCTGTTCATGTGGCGGTCATCTATCGCCCACCTACCTCTACTCATCCCCCTTCTGCCTTTCTCTCTCACTTTGAATCCTGGCTCTCTTTCTTCCTCTCCTCAGACTCCCCTGTTCTTCTCTTTGGGGACTTCAATTGCCACATTGATGGCCCCTCTCTCCCTTGGGCTTCCCGCTTTCTTTCTCTAACCTCTTCTTTTGGCCTTCAACAGTGGACTGCAGCCAGCACCCACAAGGATGGCCACTACTTAGACCTGGTTTTCACTAAGAACTTCTCTCTCTCCGATTTCTCCATTTCCCCTTTTCCTCTCTCTGACCATCATCTCATCTCATTCTCTCTATCTCGCTTCTCCCCTTCTCCACCTCCATCTACACCCCGGTTCTGCAGAAACCTGCGCTCTATTCACTTACCTGACTTTGAGTCCACTTTACGCTCCTCCCTCTCCTCTCTCAGCTCTGCTACAGACCCCGACAACCTGGTCAGGAACTACAACTCTGTCTTGTCCTCCTCTCTTGATCTACACTGGCGACACACTTTATTCGAGCTCGGCTAGTCCCACGAATTCGGGTATATCCGGGTGTATTGAGGTTTGTGACTGTTTTCTGCCCGAGTGCATTGGGTTATTTTCCAGGCAGGGATTGAAGCATTTTATTCCCTCTGGCTGCAATACTGCACAGTATATATATATATACTGCATTACAATTCAGGAATTTATGCCATCTGGTAGACACGCGAAGCATTGCAGCCTATTAAATCCTAATCATTATCATTTAACAGATCAGCCGCCCATCAGCCAGGCATGAACCCAGGCTGGGAAGGCAAATGCAACGGGGCTTGTCAGAGGTGAGGAGCGGCGCATTCCAGGTATCTGCCAGGTACATACCGGGTATTTGCTCGAATAAAGTGTGTCGGTGCAGTACATGCCCCACTTTCTCTCTGCCGCACTCGCCCTTCTAACCCTAGACCCTGGCAAAATTCCCACACACGCATGCTGCGTTCCTCCACTCGTTCCTCTGAACGCCTCTGGAGGAAGTCTCACACTCTCGCAGACTTCCTTCACTACAAATTTATGCTATCCTGTTTCAACTCTGCCCTCTCGCAAGCTAAACAAGCCTACTTTTCTGCACTAATCAACATGCACAAGTCTAACCCACGCCGACTGTTCTCTGTCTTTGATACTCTACTCAAACCACCCTCAGCTGCCTCTCCTTCCTCCATCTCCGCTCAGGACTTTGCTGACTATTTTAAGGAAAAGGTGGAGTCCATACATCAGAACATCCCCTCTGTTTCTTCTTCCCATCCTACACCTCTTCCTAACTCTCCTCCTGCCTTCCTTGACTCTTTTTCCACTGTCTCAGAGGAGGATGTGTCGCTGTTGATCGCCACTTCTCCCTCTACCACTTGCCCTCTTGACCCCATTCCCTCCCATCTCCTAAAACATCTTGCTCCTACTAAAATCCCTATGCTCACACACATTTTTAACTCCTCCCTCTGCTCTGGAACCTTTCCATCCTCCTTCAAACATGCAACAGTCATACCATTACTCAAAAACAGCAAGCTTGACCCTAACTGTGTTTCTAACTATCGACCTGTCTCCCTCCTGCCTTTTGCCTCTAAACTCCTTGAACGTCTTGTATTCTCTCGCTTGCTCCATTTTCTCAACACCTATTCTCTCCTAGACCCTCTACAATCTGGCTTCCACCCTGCTCACTCCACGGAAACAGCCCTCACTAAAATAACCGATGACCTCCATGCTGCCAAAGACAGAGGTCATTACACTGTACTCATATTACTCGACCTCTCTGCAGCATTTGACACCATGGACCACCCTCTTCTCCTTCACATTCTCCATACTCTTGGTATTCGGAACAAAGCTCTATCCTGGATCTCATCCTACCTCTCCCATCGTAGTTTCAGTGTCTCTTCTGCTAACACCACCTCCTCCTCTATTGATCTCTCTGTGGGGGTACCCCAGGGCTCTGTCCTGGGACTTCTTCTCTTTTCTCTGTACACACTCTCTCTAGGTGACCTAATAACATCTTTTGGGTTTAAATATCACCTCTATGCTGACGACACACAAATATACTTTTCAACACCTGACCTTACACCTGCTATACAGACCAAAGTTTCTGAATGTCTCTCTGCTATATCATCCTGGATGGCCCTCGGTCGCCTTAAACTCAACATGGCTAAAACAGAGCTCCTCATACTACCTCCCAAACCTGGCCCTACTACCTCCTTCCACATTACTGTTGGAACTACGATCATCCACCCAGTAGCCCAAGCACGCTGCCTAGGGGTCACACTCGACTCCTCTCTCACATTCGCCCCTCACATTCAAAACATTTCTAAAACTTGTCGCTTTTTCCTCCGCAATATAACAAAGATACGCCCTTTCCTCTGTTGCTCGACTGCTAAAACTCTGACTCAGGCCCTCATTCTCTCCCGTCTTGATTACTGTAACCTCCTGCTGTCCGGCCTTCCTGCCTCTCACCTGTCTCCCCTACAATCTATCCTAAATGCTGCTGCCAGAATCACTCTACTCTTTCCTAGATCTGTCTCAGCATCTCCCCTCCTGAAATCCCTCTCCTGGCTTCCAATCAAATCCCGCATCTCACACTCCATTCTTCTCCTCACTTTTAAAGCGTTACACTCTTCTGCCCCTCCTTACATCTCAGCCCTAATTTCTCGCTATGCACCATCCCGACTCTTGCGTTCTGCTCAAGGATGTCTTCTTTCTACCCCCTTTTTATCTAAAGCCCTCTCCCGCCTTAAACCTTTTTCACTGACTGCCCCACACCTCTGGAATGCCCTTCCCCTCAGTACCCGATTAGCACCCTCTCTATCCACCTTTAAGACCCACCTTAAGACACACTTGCTTAAAGAAGCATATGAATAGCACTGTGGATATTCTGAACACATGATACATAAAGCTTGGCCCCCTGCAGACGCACTAACCAGAACTCCCTCCTCCTGTCTCTGTACGTTCTCCCTACCTACCAATTAGATTGTAAGCTCCTTGGGGCAGGGACTCCTCTTCCTTAATGTTATGTTTGTCTAAAGCACTTATTCCCATGAGCTGTTATTTATATTATCTGTTATTTATTCGATTACCACATGTATTACTACTGTGAAGCGCTATGTACATTAATGGCGCTATATAAATAAAGACATACAATACAATACAATACATGCAAATGACCACGCAATGCCACGTAGTATATTAGTTACTGCTTTTAGAAGGACTACAACATATATGTATATTTTGATATATATATATATAGAGAAACAGACATATACATATATAGATGTAGGTATGCTTATATTGGGAAGACAGTATAAAAAGCAGCGGAAATGTGTAAAATAACTGTAAGCAACGACACGCCTAGTACAGTAAGATTTCTCACCTGGTGGAAATTGTGAGGGATAAATTCCGATGTCCCTGTCACCGGCCAAACCCTCCACGACGACGGGAAGTAATTTTCCCCGAAGCAGCTCCTCCAATGGAGTTAAGATCAGACGTTGTGGTGGCGGCCCACCTCCAGTGCCAGAAGCATGCACGCGTTGGTCTTGTATTTTCTTTTTTAATTTAGCCCTAATATCGTCAAATCTCTTGCGACAATTAATCTTGTTCCTGACACGATTCCCACACGCATTTACACCAATTATTATTGTGTCCCACATTTCTTTTTTGCTTGATGAACTTGTCCGCGCTTGAAATAAATACAAAATATATGACGTTAATTCATAATAATACAACCACCAGTTTCCTACACTGCTAGCTGTTCCAAGAGATACCAAACATGCTGTTTTAGGTGTAATATGTGAAGCACATGAGCATTCACTACTAAACCTACACATGTAAGGAAGCTTGCATTAATATTGTATGCAGTTATCGCAAATTGAACGCCTGAGTTTTCTTGTCCTTGTAACGCATGATAAAAAAGTGTGTTTCCACAATAATTAACTTTGATAGATATTATGGACCCATATTTGCATATTAACAAAACTCACATGACCTAGGATCACATGTATTTGAAGAATAAATGGAAATGTACACTTACCTACTAAATGTCCATACAGACTGTCATAGTGCTCCAGAATCCCAGTGACAAGAGCTGTATTTTCCTGGTCATTGAAGCGAGGATTACGTGGATGCTCCACACGTTTCTTCCGAGCATGTTTAGGCTCAGAGCTTGCCTGCTGCTGACTGGACTCTCCTTGTTCCAATGGAAGAGACTCCAAAAGACGTCCAGCAGCAAGCACCCCACCACCAGACACACCAGCAGAACCAGCAACAGAGCCACCAGCAGCACTCACACTGCCACCAACAGCACTCGTACTCCCAGCAACAGCATTCACACTGCCACCAACAGCACTCGCACTCCCAGCAACAGCACTCCCACCAACAGCACTCCCACTCCTAGCAACATCACTCGCACTCCCAGCAACAGCACTTGCACTCCTAGCAACATCACTCCCCTGAACAGTACGTTCACTCCGACGCGTACTCGCACGAGTAGCACTACCACTCACACCAGCATCACTCTTCCCACGCTTTGCGGGCATACTTACAGCACTCACAAAAAACAGAAAACAAATGTACAGCCAATCACACGAAACACTTCCACATAGAAAACAAGACAAAGATGTAAACAAAACAACAAAGGACAAAGCTCTCACAATACACAACAAGTCTCTCAGTCAATATGCAAATATGAAATCGCCCAGCTCTGTCCGTCTCTCTCTCTCTCACTCCCAACAACACAGAGAATGATTAACAGTACACGTTGCCTTTAAATATGGCGCGCTATCCAATACATGCTTGCTTCGGCTGATTCAGCAAGATTTTTGATTGGCGAACCTAACAGCACCCCGCCATGCACGCCGATACACCTGTGTGTGATCGGCAAATCATCGTGAAAGTGGGCGGAATGGTTTTCGGCTTGATTCTGAAGGGATTCGGCACTTACTGCATACGGAGAGGGAAAATCGCCAATAACATGGCTAATCGGTAAGCATGCCGATTTCACATTTTCGTCGCTTACTGCATGAGGCCCTATGTCTCCAACTCTATTCATATATCTCCATCTCTCTTCTCTTCACCAGTTCTCAGTTCACATGAACTACTTTCTTACCTGCGCCCTCTGACACTACACAGCTATACCCCCTGCACTAAAACACACCTCTACATATCATCCTCACACATTCTCTTTCTATCCATGATTCTCCTCCTTGTTTCTGTGGCTATCTCTCCCAATCTTGGCCCCTGCCTTATTTCTACATGCTCTCGACCTCGCCTGCCAAATGCAACTTCTACTCCATCTGATGTCAACCCCTCTAATCTCATACTCATCCCCTGCCACCCTCCTTCTTCTCTCACTTTCTCCTGTGCCCTTTGGAATGCTCGCTCCCTCTCTAATAAGTTCCTCTCTGTGCATGACTTCTTTCTCTCTCACTCTCTGCTCGTCTTTGCTATAACCGAGACCTGGCTCACTCAGTCTGACTCTGCTCTGGAAGCTGCCCTCTCTTATGGTGGCCTTTCTCTCTCCCACACTATGTGCCCTGATGGCAGGGGTGGAGGTGTGGGGCTCCTCATCTCCTCTCTCTGCTGTTACCGAACCCTTCCTATTCCTCCCTCTCTTGCTTTTCCCTCCTTTGAGGCTCACACTGCCCATATCTTCTCTCTTCTCCCTGTCCATGTGGTGGTCATCTATCGCCCACCTACCTCTACTCATCCCCCATTTGTCTTTCTCTCTCACTTTGAATCCTGGCTCTCTTTCTTTCTCTCCTCAGATTCCTTGTTTTCTCCTTGGTGACTTCAACTGCCACACTGATGACCCCTCTCTCTTGGGATTCCCGCTTTCTCTCTCTAACCTCTTCTTTTGCCTTCAACAGTGGACTTCAGCCAGCACCCACAAGGATGGCCACTATCTAGACCTGGCTTTCACTAAAAACTTTTTTCTCTCTGATTTCTCCATTTCCCCTTTCCTCTCTCTGACATCAACTCATCTCCTTTTCTCTCTCTCGCTTTTCCTCTCCATCTCCATGTACCCCTCATTTCTGTAGAAACCTGCACTCTATTAACATACCAGCCTTTGATTTCACTTTACGCTCCTCCCTCTCCTCTCTAAGTTCTACTCCAGACCCTGACAACCTGGTCAGGAACTACAACTCTGCCTTATCTTCCTCTCTTGATCTACATGCCCTGCTTTCTCTCTGCCATCCTCGCTCTTCTAACCCTAGACCCTGGCTAAATTCCCCTGGCTAAATTCCCACACGCGCATGCTGCATTTCTGCATTTGTTCCTCTGAACGCCTCTGGAGGAAATCTCATACTCTCGCAGACTTCCTTCACTACAAATTTATGCTCTCTCTCTGCCCTCTCACAGGCTAAACAAACCTGTTTTTCTTCACTAATCAACACGCACAAGTCTAGCCCACGCGGACTATTCTCTATCTTTGTCTATCTACTCAGACCAACCTCGCTTCCTCCACTTCTTCCGCCATCTCACCTCAGGACTTTGCTGACTATTTTAAGGAAAAGGATACATCAGAACATACATCAGAACATCCCCTCTGTTTCCTCCTCCAATCCCACACCATTTCCTAACTTTCCTCCTGCCTTCCTTGACTCTTTTTCCTCTGTCTCGGAGGAGGATGTGTCACTGCTGATCTCCTCTTCTCCCTCTACCACCTGCCCTCTTGATCCCATTCCCTCCAATCTCCTAAAACCTCTTGATCCTACTATAATCCCTACGCTCACACAGATTTTTAACTCTTCCCTCTACTCTGGTACCTTTCCCCCCTCCTTCAAACAGGCAACAGTTATACCGTTACTCAAAAACAGCAAGCTTGACTCTAACTGTCTTTCTAACTATCGAATTGTCTCCCTCCTGCCTTTTGCCTCCAAACTCCTTGAACGTCTTGTAGTCTCTCGTTTGCTCCATTTTCTCAACACCAATTCTCTCCTAGACCCTTCTCAATCTGACTTCTGCACTGCTCACTCCACTGAAACAACCCTCACTAAAATAACCAATGCCATCCATGCTGCCAAAGACTGAGGTCATTAGACTCTGCTCATACCACTTGACCTCTTTACAGCATTTGACACCATGGACCACCCTCTTCTCCTTCCCATTCTCCATACTCTTGGTATTCATAACAAAGCTCTATCCTGGATCTCTTCCTACCTCTCCCATCGTACTTTCAGTGTCTCTTTTGCTAACACCTCATCTATCGATCTCTCTGTGGGGGTACCCCTTCTCTTTTCTCTGTACATACTTTCTCTGTGACCTAATCACATCTCGGGTTTAAATATCACCTCCATGCTGAAGACACACAAATTTACTTTTCAAACCCTGACCTTACACTTGCTGTACAGACCAAACTTTCTGAATGTTTTTCTGCGATATCATCCTGGATGGCCCTCCGCTAACTTAAACTTAACATGGCAAAAAACAAAGCTCCTTAACTTCCACCCAAACCTGGCCCTACTACCTACTTCCATAGTACTGTTAGAAGTACCATCATTCACCCATTAGCCCAACCACGCTGCATAGGGGTCACACTTGACTCCTCTCTCACATTCAAAATGTAACTAAAACCTGTCGTTCTTTCCTCCACAATATTACAAAGATACTCCCTTTCCTCTGTTACTTGACTGCTAAAATGTTGACTCAGGCCCTAATTTTCTCCTCTCTCGATTACTGTAACCTCCTGATGTCTGGCCTTCCTGCCTCTCACCTGTCTCCCCTACAATCTATCCTTAATGCTGCTGCCAGAATCACTCTACTATTTCCTAAATCTGTCTCAGCGTCTCCCCTGCCGAAATCACTGTCCTGGCTTCCAATCAAATCCTGCAACTTGCACTCAATTCTCCTCCTCTCTTCTCTCTACCCCCTTTGTATCTAAAGCCCTCTCCTGCCTTAAACCTTTCTCACTGACTGCCCCACACCTCTGGCATGCCCTTGCCCTCAATATCCAGCTATCACCATCTCTATCCACCTTTAAGAACCACCTTAGGACACACTTGCTTTAAGAAGCATATGAGTAGCACCGTGGCTAATACTATACACATGATACATAAAGCTTGGCCCTCTGCAGATGCAATTACCAGAATGCCCTCCTACTGTCTCTGCACGTTCTCCCTTCCAATTAGATTGTAAGCTCTTCGGAGCAAGGACTCCTCCTCCACAATGTTACTTTTATGTCTGAAGCACTTATTCCCATGATCTGTTATTTGTAGTTACAGATGCAGCGGCTATTATTTGAACACTTCACGCTTTGTATACCTCGGAATACCCATGTTATGGTGTTTGATTTCTTCCAACCTTACCGCCTTAAGACGCGAGTGCAAGCGAGTGCAGAAAATGGCATTTTAGTGTTCTGGTTTTTAAACACCTGAAATTGACACAGTAGCACAGAACTGTACACATTACAATTCATTTCATACAAAGAAACAGAATCCATGAAATTCAAACAAAGCAACAGCGATAAACACAGGCGCCTGGTGTGATTGGTCGCGTTAATGCCGTGTGAAATACAGCAGAGCACACGAAAACGGCTCCGTGATTTGTTCGAATAACAGCCGTTGCATCTGTAGTTGTTATTTTTATGATTGTCACGTGTATTACTACTGTGAAGTGCTATGTATATGTATTGTAGAATTGATATAAGTTAGTATGTTTGAATTTAAAAAGTGTTTTTTTTTTTATTTTAATTTTTTTCTCCCTCTTAACTCTGTGCTGTTAATTGACCAACTGGAACAGGCTGATTTATTGGGGAGGGGGAGGGTCATGTGACTGCTTTATCTGTATAATACCAACACCTTTCCTGCATCTTTGCAGGAACTGCATTAGGCATTAGACAGTGAGGCATTTAAAGTGAGCTTTTTAAATGATAAATACAGTTAGACTAAAGTTTGACTAGAGGGGACTGGGGACTGGATCTACTGCAAACTCTTTTACTCAAGACAACAAATGGTAAGCTATTCAGATCACACTATGATCCCAAGCTTGCTAACCTGCCTATTTCAACCCCCCACCCCTTTACAACTTATTTACTGCAGTCTGTCCCAAAACTGACTGCACAATACACTGAAACCCTGAACTGACTCTAGCATTGCAATACAGCTAAACATTTGACAAGGAACAGGCACACACCTGCTGTTTAGTCTGCTCATACTCACTCTGCTCACAACAGCTCCTTGCAGCACTGCCTACCTCTGGCATCATGAACCTGTTATGTATTTTAACTTTTTTCTTTCTCCTGGCATCAAGGAGATGTTACTCCCTCTATCCACTACAAACTCCTCCATCCTGGCCCACCCCCAACATCACCATACACACTGGACTACTCAGAAGCCTTGCACTATCTACTGAATGTTGATTTAGAACTCTAAAAACTCTAAACTCTAAACTCTAAAAACTGCTCACTCAAATGGCAAACACCACAAATTTACAACTTGCAAACAACTACCCAAATTTCTACTCATACTGTTACTCTCTTTAGCAGGTGATATTGAACCTAACCCAGGTCCTCCCATTTCCGCTCTGTCCCATGCCCCTGAGAATTCCACCTTTAAATTCCAAAAAGGCTATCTGTCGCCCATATAAACATCCGGAGCCTGCTGCCCAAACTGGACGAACTAAGGGCATGGTGTCTTATGCATAAACCCAAAGCCATCGTTCTTACAGAAACATGGCTATCCCCTAAAACCCCTGATGCAAATATTGCCATTCAGGGATACTCCATTTTTAGGAGAGATAGGTCAAAGAGAGGAGGAGGGGTCTTATTTTATATTGCAGACACATTACAATTTACACTGTTAAATTGCCCACCAAGCCAACCCTCTTTTGAAATTTTAGTTGGCAAAATCTGCCTACCCTTTTCTAAGACCATCTTGCTTGCTGCCATCTACCGCCCCCCTAAAGCCCCTCTACAATCCCTGACTGATATCACCCAATTTCTTGGCTCCATTTCCTCTCTGAATGAGAAGAGTGAGCTGCTAGTTCTTAGGGATTTCAACTTCAATTGGCTTGACCCTAAAAACCACAAAATCCAGATACAACTCAAGTTACTTAACCTATCGCAATTCATTTCCCAACCCACACGGATAAACCTGAATCGCATAACCATTCCTTGCTAGACTGGATTCTCTCATCAAACCCCAACAGAATCAAATCCTCTGGCATCATTCCTGATATTTTCAGTGACCATGCAATAGTGTACTGTGTAAGAAAAATTAAACTGCCCCATTCAAGCCCTAAAGTTCTCCTCACTAGAACATTTAAAAACTTTAACCCACAACAGTTTCTGGATGACCTTACCAACTGCCCATGGCACAGAATTGATTTAATTCCCGACCCTGATTCTGCGCTCGACTATTTCCAATCCGAGTTCTTAAAACTCTGCGATACCCATGCTCCACTACGCAAAATAAGGGTACGGGGGGCCCACCTTCCATGGGTTACACCTGACCTTATAGCACTCTACCAGTTCAGGGATGCCTTGTGGAAAAGCTACAAAGTAACTGGCACTACCAAGGATCTCAATCACTACAGATGCATGCGGAACATGTGCACAAGGCAAACAAGGCATGCTAAAGCACAATATTACTCTGACAATCTCCACCAGAATACATCAATCCCAGCTAACTTCTGGAAGGTTATCAACAATATATTCCAGCCTCCACTAAGCCTCCCCAGCCTCTATCACTAAGGGGGATATTACTCTGACAAACCCCACTGACATTGCAAATGCATTCAATGATTACTTTGTGGGGTGTGCCACTAACTTATTAGCGAAACGCAGCCCAAACCACAAACCTGAATCTCGTCCTGGGAGTACCCCTACAGTCCCACCCCCACCCAACACTGCCCACAATTTTCAATTTGGCCCAGTATCTGAAGAGGAGATTATACAAGGGCTCCTCAAACTAAAACTAAGCAGCCAATGTGGACCCGACTTACTAAGATCTAGGTTCCTACAACTTGGTGCCCCAGCCATTGCCAAACCAATTGCGTCCATAGTCAACTCTATCCTGTCTGCAGGCCATATCCCTAAGACCTGGAAAACTGCAGCCAGAGTTGTCCCAATCTTCAAAAGTGGGGACCAATCTCACTTCTCCCAATTCTATCCAAAGTCATGGAAAAATGTGTCCACTCCCAATTAAGCGATTTCTATACCAAGACAAATTTCCATAGCCAATTCCAATCTGGGTTTCGTCCCAAACACTCCACCGTAACTACCCTGCTAAAAGTTTGCAATGAAATCCAGTGTGGAATGGAACGGGGACAACTCACTGGTGCAGTATTCCTAGATTTTGCAAAGGCTTTTGACACAGTTGATCATGCTATCCTGCTTAAAAAACTCCAGAGCTCTGGAATAGGGAAACATGCTTTAAACTGGTTTCAGTCCTACCTATCAGGAAGATCCCAACATGTGTCCATCTCAGGCTCTAACTCCAAGCCCCTGGATATCACCTGTGGTGTCCCGCAAGGCTCTGTTCTGGGGCCCCTACTCTTCTCTGTGTTCATTAATGATCTTCCCACAGCTTGTAAGGAAGCCTCAATACACATGTATGCAGATGACACAATCCTATATGCACACAGCCATAGCCTCTCTGACCTTCAACACATACTTCAGTCTGACTTTTTGAGACTCGAAAACTGGATTTCCCAAAACAAACTTTTTTAAACACTGACAAGACTGTAACAATGGTATTTGGGACCAAGACTAAATTTGTAAAGCTTCCAGTGACTGAGCTCCTGATTAGAACCAACGCTAACACCACCCTAACACCTGTCACTAGTTTTAAATACCTGGGCTTATGGTTTGACTCCCACTTAACATTCGGGATGCACATTGATACCCTAACAACCAAGACCTATGCCAAACTAGGGGTACTTTACAGGAACAAATCCTCCCTAAGTCTCCTGGTCAGAAAGCGTATCGCACAGCAGATGCTAATGCCAATTATTGACTATGGAGACATAGTATATGGCTCGGCTCCTCAAACCCACCTTAGCAAACTTGACACCCTCTACAATTCAATTTGTCATTTTGTTCTCCAATGCAACTACAACACACATCACTGCGAAATGCTCAAAGAACTAGATTGGTCAACACTAGAGTCTAGTTCACCTTTCCTGTCTTGCCTTTAAATTCTTCATGGGCAAGCTACCCAGCTACTTGAACAAGCTCCTCACCCCTACCACTTGCAGCACTTATCACCTGAGATCAGACTCCAAAAGACTATTCATGGTCCCAAGTCTCAGCAAAGTATCCGGACGTTCCTCTTTCTCCTTCCGTGCACCCCAAAACTGGAACAACCTACCAGAGACTCTCACATCCACCACCAGTTTAAGTTCTTTCAAATCTAAGACTGTCTCACATTTTAACCTGGTCTGTAACTGTTTCATACGCTCATAATATCTATTTTCTTTAACTGTGCACGCAATGTCTTGTATATAATGTATACCCTGTTCATTTATGTAACTGTACTTGTAACCATGTATTATTTGTTTTACTCTTACTTGAAAACGAGAGGTAACTCTCAATGTATTACTTCCTGGTAAAATATTTTATAAATAAATAAATAAATAATGAACTGTACACTAATGATGCTATATAAATAAAGACATACATACATACATACATACAATAGGCCAAATAATAATTTTTTTTTTTTAAGGGAAACTATGTTGATAAACATTTGTCAGAATAAGATCTTGTTAATTGATTTACAATTCTAAAGACAATTTCTGAGAAGTTAAGGAGTTTTATAGCTGACGACCTATTTATTTTTTCAAGGGATATAAATTCAAATGTATACAATCTAACCTTTATTTACCATTACACCTTACATTACATTGAATTCCTACATCTCTACGTTTACATGAGTTTACACAAATTGGTTCATACTGATATCTTTCAAAAAGAGAATTCAAGAAATGCTTTACTGCATGCCAAACTTGCCATCCTCCAACTGTATTTCGGGGTATTCTCCAAGGGCAATTCTTATGTCTCAGATGGAATGGCTAGAAGAATGATAAATTGCTGCAAACTATTATAATCAGAAAAAAGGGGATACAACTACCGGTGCTCCTGGTTCAGAATTCTCTGTATCAATCCAGGGTATAACGAAGGGAAGAAAATCAGGGCTCCACGGATTTGCTCAATAAACTAATTTATTGCCTGATATTCTTCCCTTCAGATGAAATGGCTCCACTATTGAACAGTTCAAAGATACTTTAGATCTAGAAATATTTTTCAACGGTTTCTCAAAAGAGGTTATGATAGAATCACTATGTGATGCTTATCAAAATTCTAAGCCAAGGAATTAATTACATAATTGCACCTGACCCCTACTTTACTGACAATAAGAAATCTCTGAGTCAGATGAGCAGAAATGTAGGAATTCAGACACTCCATTTTTTATTACTCAATATAGTAATCAGTCATGTGCAATTAGACCTATAATGAAAAAATACTGGAGTGCTCAATCTCTTGATCCTTTGTTATGGAAAATGGTATCAATCTATCCCAAGTTTTTATTCAGAAAGTCTGAAACAGTGGGAAATATGATGTCAATCAGTATATTCAAACCACAAGAAGAGAATAGACAAAATAGTTCTTTCCTACACTACGGGCATCATATAAATGTGGTAATAGTATAGAATGTTCCTTCATAGTGTCATATAGTTGAAATAATTCAATCTACAATATTTGAGATCCAGGGAACTGATACGGAAGTTTATTCATGTAGCTACATGGAGAGGTGCATTCAAGCAAGCTGATGAATGCAGCAATATAATACAGTACATCCCTTCATTTAGGTACACAGTGAAATCCCTAGAGGACACTTGCACCCTCCTTCTGAGTCCTGCAAGAGGAAATTATCTCCAGACAAGAAGAGAAGGCATACACACACACACACACACACACAATTATATGTATATTTATTTCCCCATTTATTGCAATCCCAATGGGAGAAGCACAGGGATTCACTTTCTGTTTTTTTCACATATGTAGGTATGTAGGGCCAATCCTTTCACCAGCCGCATGCTCCTTACACGGAGAAGCAATTTTTGTTATTCTGAGAATCAATCATTACTGTAGCTTTTTAGTGGCTGTGAGATTCTCTCGTAGATTGTTCTAGTTCTGAGGTGCATAGTAAGAGAAGGAGGAGGCACAGTACTTTGTTGAGCCATGGGACCATGGACAGTCTTTTAGAGTCAGATCTCAGATGATAAGTGCTGCATGTGGTAGGGGTGAGCTTGTTCAGATAGACAGGCAGCTCTCCCAGAAAGTATTTGAAGGCAAGACAGGAAAGATTAACTTTGTGCCTAGACTCAAGTGATGGCCAATCTAGTTCTTTGAGCATTTCACAGTGATGTGTGCTGTACTTGCATTGGAGGACAAAACGGCATATTGAATTGTAGGGGGTATCAAATTTGCTAAGGTGATACATCCAGGCTGTAAATCACTCATAGATCTGTTAGATCTATCTTCCAGATATCTAGTTTAATTGGGGGTAACTGAGGAGCTTAGACCAGTAGGTATAGCCGCTTGGGTAGAATAAACGGCCTAAGGTCTAGGGGAAATTAAACCCTTTGTGATTCTCCTGGCGATTCCTCTAACCTTCTCAGAGATTAAGCTGAATCAGGTAGATGTGCAGGAAGAGGAGCCACATATGGAGGTGGTCTATTTTCAGAGAACAGATCTAATACATCTGGGCCTGATGTAGCAATTGGGAGACTAAGATATAGGGCCTCATGCAGTAAGCAGCGATAAGCCACTTATCGCCACCTTATCGCCAAAAAGCCTTCAGCAATTCAGTAAGCCCTGATAACTTGGCGATAAGAGAAAATGTCTCCATTTTCTTTTGCCGAAAACAAAAAATCGCCAAATGTGCAGAGATAAGCCTCTTTTCGACAACTTTTCAAACTCATGCTATTCTAGTAGCCCCAATTATCTTATCAATGTTAATCGCAGCTTTAGAATTTAGATTTTCACTCAAGATCGACCCACCAGGAAAGTTGGCAAGAAGGTGGCGAGAAGCTGCCGATAAACAGCGAGACGATACGTAGAAAAAAAAAATGATTTTCTGGTAACATGTTTTAAGCATGGAGTCTATGAAGCTGAGACATATAACTTTGTATTTGTGATTCCGTGGCCTTGAAAAGTTGTAAGAAATATAACCGTTTACCTTATTTACCTTATAGTGTCACCACATAGGTTATGTATGTTTTAAGATATGAATTGTTGATATTATGATTATATACAGGGTACATGAATGTTTCAGTTCAGCAGGGTCGCAGGATAGTCCTATCGTAACCTCTTAAAGGTACAGTTCAAACAATCTCAAACATGTTTTTAAAGAATAATAAATAATTTATGTGCTATGACAAAAGTGTTTCTAATAATACACATAAGCATGCCATACATTTGTATGTAATTTTTCAAAGTTTATAATGTATAAAGCATTATCTAAGTTACATCCCCCTCCTCTTCTGATTGGTTTAGCTTCTTCATCCCAGGCCCCTTTCTAGCAGGGTACCAATTGTATCTAGTAACTGCCCAGATATATTATCTACATGGACTACATTTCCCACAAGAGCCCCAGTTATGGGGGATAGAAGACCTTTATCTAAAACTTTCTGTTGAATTATTCAATTGTTTGTTATGTGGCCAATTTAATAGTAATCACCAGTCTTCCGGTAAGATGATTTAAGTGCCCAAGTTTTTTTACATTTTCCTCTTGACGTTTCTAGAGGGTCTATGTAAGGCCAGGCTGGTGGGCAGCACGGGTGATCTGCAACATCAGGGGAAAAGCAGGGGATGTAAGAGCAAAGATCCATACAGTAAAAATAAACAAGAAACAGTTACAATACAGCAGTTACTCAGGCGGGGTTTTGACCCAGTTTATTCTGCGTGCCTAAATATGAGTAGAAGAGGCGGTATGTTTTGGGTCCTTATCCTAGAAGAACGATGACCATATGAGAATTGAGCCTTAATAGGTTCAGCTATGGAGTTGATAATCTCTTCTTGAAAAAACTTGTATCCATTATTCCTGTACAGAAAAAAAGGACATAATGGCACACAGTACATTCTTTTGAAATCCTAGTTGGCAGAATCTGCCTCCTTTTTTCTAAGCCCATCTTGGTTGCTGGCATCTATTGTCCACCTAAAGCCCCTCTACAATCCCTGACTGATATAACCCAGTTTCTTGGCTCAATTTCCTCTCTGAATGAGAAGAGTGAGCTGCTAGTTCATGGGGATTTCAACTTCAATTAGCTTGACCCTTAAAACCACAAAATCCAGATACAAATCAAGTCGCTTATGTCACGGGAGACCAATGCTTTTATCACAAAAATACCTGGATCCTTTGATTGAGCAAAACGTGAGATAAAATAAATTGTGATTTATTTACACGACAAACACACACAGCTTGAATTACAAAATTACACAAATAAACACTTTCTGGAATGGGGCAAAACGAAATAAAATGTCCACGGAACAAACTTCACAAAAATATAGTCACCCAGGCACCAATTCCCAGGAGCGGGGTTGGTGCGCAAATAGAGCCGTGAGACAGTCTTTGGCTAGGAGCACTGGATGCGACCCCTGTTTCTCGGCCGAAAGCAAACTTTCCATTCTGTCCTTGCAGGATTCGTTCGCAAATCCTTAGTTCTAATGAACTCCTGAAGCGGGGTACAATCCTTAGTTACGATGGAATATTCTATGTATGGTATGCTACGGTCATGTGCCAACTTCGCATCTGAGCCGCCTAGCATACCTAACCAAGCCAACTTCCCTGGCGACATGTTGGCTGCCGTTCCCTAGACACCGGGACATCTGGATATCCGGCAGGAAAACCTGTTTACATTTACTTCCCTTCACTAAACACATTAAAGTGTCCAGACTTTCCTAGACATTCTGAAGTCATCTCAGCATGATGTCTTAGAAGTCCTGACTTATGTTTATGCATGACTCACTGACCGGAATGGCTGGCCATACCTCTGTGGATCACTGTACTTGTGAACCAAGTGTCAAAAAGTTAATAACAAGGAAAACATAACTGCTTTACTGTTGGGACCCCAGCAGCATTCACACCAAATAGTGTGAGGCATACTCCTAACCTAAGTTAGCTTCCTGCATCAGCACTGGGTGAAAAGGCGACTGGCGTTTAAAACCCTTTTTCCGCTTTGCGGTTTGGCATTTAAACATTTTTGCAATACTCGGGACTAATACATAACCGCGACCGCACTCATACCATGTAGCTCAGTATAACGATGTGGTAATCATGGTTGCAAGACCGCACTCATACAATGTAACTTAGTATAATGATGTGGTAATTGGGGTTGCAACACTCGGAACTAATCCATAACCGTGACCGCACTCATTCAATGTAGCTTAGTATAATGTGTGTGGTCCCCTTATTCCTAGCAAGACACACACAGACAATTCTAACGCATTTACAGGCTTGCAGCCAGCACTGCCCACAATTTTCAATTTGTCCCAGTATCCGAAGAGGAGATTACACAAGCGCTCCTCAAATTAAAACTAAGCAACCAGTGTGGACCTGACACTACAATCTACGTTCCTAAGACTTTGTGCCCCAGCCATCGCCAAACCAATTGCTTCCATAGTCAACTCTACCCTGTCTGAAGGCCATATCCCTAAGACCTGGAAAACTGCCAGCATTATCCCAATCTTCAAAAGTGGGGACAAAAGCACTGTCTCAAACTACAGGCCAATCTCTCTTCTCCCAATTCTATTAAAAGTCATGGAAAAATGTGTCCATTCCCAATTAAGCGATTGCTATACCAAGACAAATTTCCCTAGCCAATTCCAATATTGCTTCCCCCCCAAACACTTCACTGTAACTACCCTGCTAAAAGTTTGCAATGAAATCCAGTGTTGAATGGAACGGGGCCCACTCACTGGTGCAATATTCCAAGATTTTGCAAAGGCTTTTGATACTGTTGATCATGCTATCCTCCTTAACAAACTCCAGAGCTCTGGAATAAAGAAGCATGCTTTAAACTGGTTTCAGTCCTACCTATCAGGTAGATATCAACATGTGTCCATCTCAGGCTCTAACTCCAACCCCCTGGATATCACGTGTGGTGTCCCGCAAGGCTCTGTTCTGGGGCCCCTACTCGTCTCAGTGTTCATCAATGATCTTCCTACAGCTCGTAAGGAAGCTTCAATACACATCTATGCAGATGACACAATCCTATATGCACACAGCCATAGCCTCTACGACTTTGAACACATACTTCAGTCTGACTTTTTGAGACTCGAAAACTGGATTTCCCAAAACAAACTGTTTTTAAACATTGACTAGACTGTAACAATGATATTTGGGACCAAGACTAAATTTTTAAAGCTTCCAGTGACTGAGCTCCAGATCAAAACCAATGCTAACACTACCCTAACTCCTGTTACTAGTTTAAAATACCTGGGCATATGGTTTGACTCCCACTTCACATTCGGGATGCACATTGATACCCTGACATACAAAACCTACAGTATGCCAAACTAGGTGTACTTTACAGGAACAAATCCTCCCTAAGTCTGCTGGTCAGAAAGCGTATCGCACAGCAGATGCTAATGCCAATTATCGAATATGGAGACATAGTATATGGCTCGGCACCCCAAACCCACCTTAGCAAACTTGACACCCTCTACAATTTAATATGCCGTTTTGTTCTCCAATGCAACTACAACACACATCACTTCAAAATGCTCAAAGAACTAGATTGGTCATCACTTGAGTCTAGGCACAAAGTTCACCTTTCCTGTCTTGCCTTCAAATACTTTCTGGGCAAGCTACGCATCTATCTGAACAAGCTCCTCACCCCTACCACATGCAGCACTTATCATTTTATATGTGACTCCAAAAGACTGTTCATGGTCCCAAGGCTTAACAAAGTATCCAGACGCTCCTCCTTCTCTTACTGTGCACCCCAAAACTGGAACAACCTACCAGAGACTCTCACATCCACCACCAGTTTAAGTTATTTCAAAACTAAGAGGCTATCTCACATTTTAATCTGGTCTGTAACTGTTACATAAGCCTATAATATATATTTTCTCTAACTGTGCATGCAATGTCTTGTATATAATGTATACCCTGTTCACTTATGTAACTGTATTTGTAACCATGTATTATTTGTCTTAACTCTATGCCCAGGACATACTTGAAAACGAGAGGTAACTCTCAATGTATTACTTCCTGGTAAAATATTTAATGACTAATTTTTCTTACGGTACATTCTATTACCTTACCAAAAAGGATAAACCGTGACTTACTGTCAAATATTATTCTGGACCCTGGTCTAAGTCTTGAGATAGCACCCCACACATGGACCTTGAGTGGGTGCTTGAGACAAGGCTTCAGGGTTAGACGATTTTTTTTGTAGAAGGCAAAAGTGGCAAATCTTTCTAGGGCCACTGACGTCTCATCCGAGAATATGACATCGTGAAAAGTTTCCCCACTATCGATCCAAGCTTGTGCTCGACTCTCTTTTTGTTTTTTAATAATGGTGTTTATTTGGTGTTTTCTTTCATTTATTTATGGGTTTTTTAAGTGTTTTGATTTTTAATTCTGGTGTTTATTTGGTATTTGCTTTATTGATTTCTGGTATTTTTTTTAACTTTTTTATTGTTGTTTATTTGGTGATTGTTTTGATTGAATTTGATATTGTTGGTGCTTGTTTCTTTTTAGGTTGACCATTGACTGTGATAGTTGTAAATAATGTCCATATTATATGGGCATGATGTACCACTGTGCCAATCAATTGATTTATTGGCATTTGGAAAGTATTTATTTTTCTATGTAATGTGTTTTATTTTGGGCTTGTTTTTTTTTTTTTTGCTTCCCTATTTATTGCTATAGTGGCAAAGCATGCCGATATTATATGGGCATGCTTTAACACTGTATCAATCAATGGCTAGCAGGGTGGTGTCCCTGGGGAGGGTGGTTCAGCCTCCTTGGTGGGTAGCGGGGGAGGGTGGGTTAACCCCTTAATTACTATAACATTTACTAACCGTTAAGGGGTTATGGGCCATTAGTTTGTATTTTTATATTGTACTGTGCTGTTGCTGCCCACGGAGGACAAGAATGGTGATGAGGATGAGGACAGTCTTCATCATGGCAGGGGTTAGTTCATGTTTTATTTACTTCATGCTGCTGGTTTATGTTTTATTTTAAATTGTCAAATGCACTATTATCCATATCTGGATAATAGTAATTTTGCCCATTAATGTACTGTATGTATTGGGGGGGGGGGGGGGGGGGCATGTGTATTTAGTTGAATGTATTTCCAATTTTTTTTTTAACAGAATTCATACCGCAGGCCAGCAGACACTCCTGACAGCTCTGGACACCACCCGTGGACACCACCCGCGGACACCACCCGAGGACCCCCGGACACCTGCGGGGCCCCGGAACACCCACGTGGTCCACCCAGAGGCTCCTGAACACCAACGGGGACCAAGCGAGGACCCCATGACACCCACAGGGCCCACCCGGGGACCTACAGAGACCACCCAGAGGCCCCCAGACACCATAGGGACCATCCGGAGACCCCCACCGGCCTCTTGTATCAATCCTGTGCAAAAAAAATGCTTTTATGAATCTATCAATCATTTTAGCACCAGCCTTTAGCTGGTGCTAAAATATTGAGAGAATTCATAGACCGATAAGCGTATCACTGCTTTGTGAAAAGCTATTACTGGCAAAAAAAAGCTTTTTTTTTTTTTTTTTTTAGCTTTTTTGGCCTGTCGGATGACTTTTTTTTGCCTCTGGCTGTTAATGGGTGTTAAAAAAGCCATTATAGCGTGATACTGCACAGTTATCACTGCTTTGTGAATAGCAGATCAGGCAGTATTGCGCGATAAGAGCATTTATCGCCCATTAAACCACTTATCACTGCTTTGTGAATCAGTCCCTAAGACTTAATGTAGGTTTTATTTTGATTGAGTACAGTAATGATTACGAACATTGTGTATATAAATAAATAATATACTTGTTTATTTTTATTTTATAGGCATGTTTAACTTTTTTGGAATTAATTCAGATCTTTTCCAAAAGCTTTCCAGGTTTGTCATTTAATTTTCTTTTTTGTGATGGAAAAGGTAGTAAGGGGAAAATATTCTGCCCTGCTGCAAGGGATAAAGTGCAAAGAAAATATTTGCTGACCTGCTTTTAGTGGAAGGAGGAATGATAACCTGCAAATGAAACATTGCAATGAATAGAGATCATTTCGTAAATGGGTTTTAAATATGGTGCTTTTGAACCAAAAATGCAATCACTTTGGTTCAGTCAGCAGAATGTACAAAAATGCTTTTAACAACATACAGTACAGTAGCAAGATCAAACACATTTTCCTTGCCAGAGAAAGTAGCATATAATGTATTTAGTGTCTTTATTAGAATGTTTTAGGAAGCCCCAAGATTAGTTTCTTTTTAACTATACAGTACATTGGTAAGGTGCATTAAAACTTACAGCTAGCCTTGGTAAATTAAAATGAGTTGTTATATGTTCTTTATTTTATTCCTCAGGGCAGTAAGATTATATTGCCTTAATTTGAAAAGGTTTGTGGGAATTAGTGCATTTTTATTTAGGTGCATTATGGCAGCATTCACTTTACTGTTGCCACAATTGTGTTGGACATTTACACATACAATGAAAATAAGAGACCATTTAGAAAAGTATTCTTAGCAAAATCTATATTTAATATTTTGGATAAATGCCAATCATCAGCAACAAGTGACACTGCCCTGTTTTAACAAACTGTGAAATTCCAGTTGCAATTAAGTAAGTATTTTAAATAGCAGGCTGGTAGTGAGACTGCTCTGATGGTAACATAAATAATTTATCTTGGCCAATAAAAATAATATACCCAAGGTAAAGAAACTATAGAAATAAATGGGTACATAGAAGAAGTCCACACTAATAGAGGCAAGGACCATCATATTAAAAACACAATTTTGAATAAACAACTGTCTATTCAAAATACTTGCAGCTCATAATGGGGCCTCTCTAGTGCAAAAGTAACCTCTAAAACGAGACACTTGTTTTAATGTTTACGATGGTCCATGCCTCTTTAAACATTTTGAAATGGTGATGAGAGAGCACTGCTAACAAAGTAGAAATAAAGCACAAAGCTTTGCCTTGTACAGTATTTCATTTTTGGTCAGGTTATGTGGCCTTGGCTGTGGTTCGGATTTATCTGTACTGCAGGAGTTCTGGGGGAGTTCAGATTCAATCCTCCCAAATGTGTCCATCTCTACGGTTTATTGGAATGTGTGTTGATGAGTGGACTGCTCTTTAAATCAATTTTGAGAATAGCTAATCTCATGAGTAGAAAACCAGAATCACAAATGGTTTCTAGAGGTTACAAGAAAAGCTCATTATCCAACTAGTTATGACAGTCACATTACATAGTTACATTGATACATCGTAGATGAGGTTGAAAAATGACATACGGTATGTCCATCAAGTTCAACCTACTGTATGCTAAATGTAGATGACAGATAATAATCCTATATTTGTACTTATAGTACATTGATGCAGAGGAAGGCAAGCAAAAAAATCCAGTGAAGTATTATTTAATGATATTTCAAAAAGGGAAAAATAAAGGGAAAAATAATTTCCTTCCTGACTCCAAATATTGGCAATGAGATTACTCCCTTAATCAACATCCTTCCCATGTTAACTTAAGATTCTAAATGACGGTCAACTTTTTTTTTGAAGATATTTGTTGTATCTACCATCACAGCCTAGATGGGTTCTGAATTACACATTTTAATTGCCCTTACTGTAAAGAACCATTTTCTTTGTTGTTGGTGAAATCTCCTTTCCTTTAGCCTTAACATATGGCCCAGTGTTGTTTGTGCTGCCCTTGGGATGAATAGTCTTTTGAAAGCTCCTTGTATTGTCCCAGAATATATTTGTATATAGTTATCATATCCCCTCTTAGACGCCTATCAGTTTTTCCATCCCCTTCATTAATTTGGTGGCTCTTCTCTATACTTTTTCTAGTTCCATAATGTATTTTTTATGGAGTGGTGCCCAAAACTGTACTCCATATTAGAGGTGTGGTCTTACTAATGCTTTATACAGTGACATAATTATGTTTACTTTCCTTCTATCCATTCCACGTTTAATGCAAAATAAGATCTTGTTTGCCTTTGTAGCTGCTGCTTTTCTTTGGGCACAATTGCTAAGCCTGCTGTCTACAAGCACTCCTAAATCTTTCTTCATCAAGGATTCTCCTAATTTATCCACATTTAATTTGTAAGTTGCCTGTTTATTCTTGTTTCTCAAATGTATTAAAACTCATCTGCCATTTACCTGCCCAATTTTCCAGTTTATCCAAGTCCTTTTGGAGAGAAATTACATCCTGCTTTGATTCTACTACCTTACACAATTTAGTGTCATCAGCAAAGATAGAGACTTTGCTCTCTATGCCAACCTCAAGGTCATTAATAAACAAGTTAAAAAGTAAGGGTCTCTGTATCGATCCCTGAGGTACTCCACTCACAACTTTAGCCCAACCTGCAACCACAGCAGCAGAGGCATGCCTGGAGGGTGGATAATCAAGATAGCCGGGTCTGGATTGGAGAGAGTGGGAACCAATGGGACAGAGGGGAGGAGCAGAGGTGTGTGCACAACACGGGCAGGGATAGGCTGTGAACGGTGCAGGAGACAGGTGAGGGTGATCAGAGCTGGCGCGTAGCTGGAGAGCAGTGCATTCACATCACATGTGTGTGCTGAGCGAGGTGGCCACGCATCACAAGCGGAGGGGCGGAGCCAAGCTCTGTGGAATTCCTGAAAGCCCTCCGTGGGCGCGCATGATCTGTAAGGTGTGCGGGAGGTCGCACAGCAGGAGGCAAAGAGGATGCACGCCATGGTGGATGTGCCCTTAGAATCCTTGCAGCAAGAGGCTGTGCAGTGGAAGGTAATGAGGGAGCGCGCCATGGGGGATGCTTTCCCCAATTCCTTACAGTACCCCCCCTCGAGGAACAGCCTCAGGACGATTCCAATATGGTTTGATGGGGTACTTCGCGTGAAACCGTCTTACAAGAATGGGGGCATGAACTTGGTGGCAGGGGATCCAGGACCTCTCTTCAGGTCCAAATCACCTCCAGTGAACCAAATATTGGAGAACCCCTCTAGAGTGTCTTGAATCCATAATAGACTGGATTTCATATTCTTCTTGTCCATGTACGATTACAGGCGGTGGTTTGGAAGATGCCATCGGAAATTGAGAGCTTTGAAAAACAGACTGCAACAAGGAAATAGAAGATATCCTCATGGACGCGGGGAGCTGGAGACAGTATGTGACCGGATTGATACATTCATGAACAGTGAAGGGACCCAGGAACCTAGGGGCCAGTTTGGAAGTAGGTGTCTTGAGTCTAATGTTCTTAGACGACAGCCACACCCTATCTCCTGGTTCGAAGTTAGCCACGGAGCGACGATGGTGATCCGCTTGGGCCTTTTGTCTGCGAGCTGATTCCATAAGAGATTTTTGAATCCTCCTCCAAGATGTTTGTAACAAATTAATTCTGTTGTCCGCTGCTGGGATCACGGAAGGTGAAGAGGAAATGGGAAGCCGTGCTGGGTGAAATCCGTAATTAATAAAAAATGGAGATTCTTGTGTGGATTCGTTCCTTAAGGAATTGTGGGCAAATTCTGCCCATGGGAGAAGGTCCACCCAGTCATCTTGGGCGTCAGAAATAAAGCATCGTAGATACTGTTCCAAGGTCTGATTAGTCCTTTCGGTCTGTCCATTGGTCTGGGAATGATACCCTGAAGAAAAATGTAGGGAAATGTCCATTCTTTGGGCGAATGCACGCCAGAACTTAGAGACGAATTAGGATCCTCGGTCGGATACAATTGTCAGTGGTACCCGTGAATCCGAAAGATCTCCTTGACAAAGATGTCCGCTAAGGTAGCAGAGTTGGGTAAGCCTTTGAGAGGAATAAAGTGAGTTTGTTTTGGGAATCTATCAACGACAACCAACATGGTATTCATACCTCTAGAAATAGGAAGTTTGACAATAAAATCCATAGAGAAGTGACTCCAAAGACGATCCGGCACTGGCAATGGGCGTAGAAGACCCAGTGGTTTGTTGCGTGCCATTTTACCCAGAGCACAAATAGAACAGGACTTGACGAATTCTTCAACGTCCTTTAACATGGTAGACCACCAAAAAGTTCGCCTGATGAGATCTGAAGTTCTTCTGGTACAAGGATGACCGGCAGACTTAGATGAATGGCCCCATTCTAGGATCTTCTTACGAAATAGAGGAGCAGCATATAACCAACCATCCGGCACCTCGAGACCTTCGGGTATGCGTGTTTGAGCAGCCAAAATGTCGTCTAAGACATCAATAGAATTTGCGGAAATTACGTATTTGGAAGGAAGGATAGTCTCGGATATATCTTCAGATTTGTCTTCAATCACAAACTGGTGGGACAATGCATTAGCCTTCAGGTTCTTTGAACTGGAAATATAGGAAATAAGATAATTGAATCTAGAGAAAAAGACTGACCAGCAGGACTGGCGAGCTCCAAGA
Source organism: Ascaphus truei (assembly GCF_040206685.1). Classification (NCBI taxonomy): domain Eukaryota; kingdom Metazoa; phylum Chordata; class Amphibia; order Anura; family Ascaphidae; genus Ascaphus; species Ascaphus truei. The sequence goes on along the minus strand of NC_134483.1, from coordinate 157,633,261 downwards.
CGACGGGCGTTTTCTCAGTACAGTAAATTCTTGTGATCTGTAAGACTTGAAATGGGGGTTTCGGTACCTTCCAGTAGGTGCCTCCATTCCTGTAGTGCAAGTTTGATAGCAAGGAGCTCCCGGTTACCAAAGTCATAATTCTGTTCCACCGAGGAAAATTTCTTAGAAAAGAAACCGCAGGGATGCAGTTTGGCCTGAGGAGATTGCCTCAGAGACAGGATAGCGCCCGCCCCAACATCAGACACGTCCACCTCCAGAGTAAACGTAGTTTAGGGTCTGGGTGACATAGAATAGGTGCAGACCCAAAAGCTTCTTTGAGAGATTTGAAGGCTTGAAGTGCCGCAGATGGACAGGAGGAAGTGTTTGCTACTTTCTTTGTAAGAGCAGTGATAGGGGCAATAGTAGAATATTTTTTTTGATGAATTTGCGATAATAATTAGCAAATCCTAGAAAACGTTGAATTACTTTTAGAGGTGAGTTGTGGCCATTCTAGTACTGCCTTGAGTTTGGAAGGGTCCATGGAGAATCCAGTGTAGGAGATAATATAACCCAGGAATGCAATGGACGTCTAGTGAAACTGGCACTTTTCTAGTTTTGCATATAAATGATTCTCCCGGAGACGGGACAAGACCAGCTTGGTATGGTGAATGTGTTCAGAGAGAGATTTGAAAAAGATAAGAATGCCATCAAGATAGACAATGACAAAAAGATTGAGGAGGTCCTGAAAAATCACGTTAATACATTTTTTGAATACTGCAGGGGCATTACAGAGACCAAAGGGCATGACTAAGTATTCGTAATGTCTGTCACAAGTGTTGAAGGCTGTCTTCCATTTGTTGCTTTTGCGTATATGAATAAGGTTATATGCCCCCCGAAGATCCAATTTGGAAAATATATTGGAGCCTTGTAAACGATCAAATAGCTCAGAGATGAGCGGTAGAGGATAACGGTTCTTCACAGTGATATTATTAAGCCCTCTGTAGTCTATACAAGGGCACAGAGACCCGTCTTTCTTTTTAACAAAGAAGAAGCCAGTCCCGGCTGGAGAGGAAGAGTTCCTAATAAATCCCTTATTCAGATTTTCTTTAATATATTCAGACATAGATTTCGTCTCAGGATGAGAATGAGGGTAAGATCTGGTTTTGGGAAGAACAGAGCCTGGCAAGAGATCTATCAGGCAATCAAACGACTGATGAGGAGGAAGGACTTTGGAGCGTACCTTGTCGAAGACATCTTTGTATTCAGCATAGACTTCTGGTACAGTAGCTTTGTCCTCCTTGGGAATCTTTAACCCATAGATCTGTTGTCTCGGATTGATACAAGACTTGTAACATTGTGGACTCCATTGTATCGGTCCTTTGTTAGTCCAGTCCAACTGTGGATTGTGTCGCTGAAGCCAGGGAAGGCCCAAGATTACCTCAACAGATGGTGTATGAATAGCATCCGGAGAGATTTCCTCCTTATGTCCGTCCTCTGTAACAAGGGAGAAGTCACAAGTCTTTAAGGAGATAAAGGCCGGCTGGAGAGGGTGTCCATCGATGGCTTCTAACCCGACAGGCACAGCTCTCTGGAGAAGAGGAATTTTGTTCAATAAAGCAAAGTCTTGGTCAATAAAATTACCTCCTGAGCCGGAGTCCATGATAGCAGAGGTAGAGACCTGGAACTTGGCACCCTTAAGGAGAACGGGAAGCATGATCCGATTCGGCAAAGTTTCCTGGGAAGAAGGGGAAGAAGAGATAGTGCCCAATGTGACCCCCTTATACCTCATTGTGCGCTGGCATTTCCCGGCTTGAGTGGACAACGAGCCAACTGATGACCTGGATGACCGCAATAATGACAAAGGCTCCTGTCCCACCGGCGTTGTTTCTTAGTAAAGGATAATCGATAACTTCCCAGTTGCATAGGTTCAGGATCATTAGAAAGCAAAGGATCAATAGGAACAAGGTTATGGACAGAGGATCTGGCCGTAAGAGTCCAGGAGTTAGAGCGTTCAACCTTTCTCTCCTGGAGACGCTGGTCGACACGGATACATACCGCATTAAGATCCTCTAATTTAGTAGGTCTGTCTTGAGCAGCCAGTTGATCCTTCAGGGACTCGGTTAGACCCTGCCAGAAAGCTGCAGACAATGCCTCGTCATTCCAATCAGTCTCTGCAACAATAGTCCTGAACTCCAGGGCGTATTTAGCGACTGGATGGGAACGTTGGGAAATATGAAAAAGGGTGGATGCCCCAGTGATCTTGTGACCTGGGGTATCAAACACCTGCTTGAATTCTCTTATGAAGCGAGTGTAATCCTGCATAATCTCTGATCTTTGTTCCAAACAGGGGATGCCCAGGCCAAGGTGTCACCGGCTAGCAGAGCAACAATGTAGGCTACTTTAGACCTAGCAGAGGGAAAACGAGAGGGGGTTAATTCAAATTGAATCACACACTGATTAAGGAAACCTCTGAACTCCTGGGGGTCACCAGCATAGCATTTAGGCATAGGAAGACGCGGTTCAGTGAACACGGTTTGCGCCAAAGTGGATGTAACAGTTGCTGTAGGTCTCGGGCCTCTAACTTGCTGCGGTAGAGAAAGCTCGCTGCGCATCACAAGTGCGGGGGCGGACCAAGCTCCATGGAATTCCTCAAAAGCAATCCATGGGCGTGCTCTGTAAGGTGCGTGGGAGGTTGCACAGCAGGGGGCAAAGAGGATAAACACCGCGGGGGACGTGCCCTGAGAATCCTTGCAGCAAGAGACTGTGCAGTGGAAGGTAAGGAGGGAGCGTGCCGCGGGGGATGCGTTCCCCGATTCCTTACAAAAGGCTGGCTAATAATTTTGTTAAGGGGTTGTTTTCTCTGATGTCCACACAGCCCATTCAAACTTTTTAATAAAAAAATATATAAATGACTTATTCAGAAAGGAACAAGCTTATGTTATGCAAAGATTTCAAAATTAAATTAATGTATCTGTAAATGTGTGTCTAAATACTGTATGGTCTAAAAATGATCTGATGGGCTTTCCTTGTAACACTGACACACAGAACCAGATTAATGAGTGAAAAGGGCACCTAACTATGGCCTGTGGAAGAGTAGGGTGCCTGGTGAAATTTCCTGTATAATCTGGACTTGCACCTATATTTAATCATCAGACCTGACCTATCAGTGACTTCCCTGGCAGCTCCCGCTCTCCAATTCAGCACCCCGATACTTGCAGACCTGCGGCAAACTGCTCAATAGATGTGACTGCATCTGTACAGACAGATCCCACGTCATTGGCGTCATTGCGTTCTCCAATATTGATGACGCCACGCCGCATTCCCACATCGCCGATGTCACTGCGTGCGCAAGCGCTGGATGTGTCCTGTGGTTCCCATGGCAACCTTCACATGCCGTCTCTTCATAGCAGAAACGCAAGGCATCTGCATACTTCTTAGGAGGGGGCATGTGGTTGATAACACAATGATTGCTAATGTAGCAGTAAACAGCAGTAACAATACTGTATATAAACGCAATACATATCCACAAATACTAAACAACTGATATTCTAAAATAAAAAGTGTTAATAAAAACATACTAATCAGAACTTCAAAAATACATACACCATGGTAAAAATTAACCCACTTTAATATATTAAATTGACAACTACACTATGGTGTCAAACTAATTGTTTTAATTTTTTTATTTTTATTACTGTTATTATTAAAAAAATATTATATGAAAAATAGACAATAATGCTATCAGAAAGAAGAAACTCTAAAATATCAAACTTTAAAAAATAATAATTTTGATTTGAGTTAATTTTTCTGCAATTCATTTTTCTGCAATCAATTCTAATCCACCACAAGGGAGCAGGTTGTGTGCCCCACGCTTAGTTGGGGGTGGGGGTAGTTGGTGGCTGACACATTTTTTATTATTATTTTTTCTTCATAATCTGTCTTACTTTACAAATTAACTTTATTTGAGATGGTATTAAGTATATTTCAACACACAATTCTTTTTGTTTGGATAGTCAGTTTTATTTACAATTGTATGGTACTGCCATGGGGACCAAGTTTGCACTGAGTTATGCTAACCTCTTCCTGGGGATCTGGGAGGAGGATGTTATTTTTCATCATTTCGGCACAAACCTGGTGCTATGGCGTCAGTGCATAGATGACATTCTTTTTATTTGGAATGGACAAAAGTCCCAATTACTTGAATTTTTGGAATATTTAAACAATAACGATTAAAACTTTACATTTACGGCTAGTCATAGCGCGGTATCTCTCCCATTTTTGGATTTAATTATTTACACTGAGTTAGACAAGATACGCACCAAAACATATTTTAAAAGTGTGGATTGTAACAACTTTATTCTTAATACCAGTTGTCATTACGACAATTGGTTAAAGAACATCCCATACAGTCAATTTCGGAGAAACTGCTCAGAAGTAAATACTTTCCAGGAACAAGCACAAGTTCTGGAAGATAGATTTCTGGATAAAAATGATAAACCTCTTCTGATTAAGGAAGCCAGGGATAAAGTATCGTATCTTGACTGTGAGAGTATGTTGGGTATCATCAAAAAAAGAGAGTTAAAATCCAACTTCCTTCAGTTTATCATACATGATAATAGAGAGTCACACCAAATACAAGGAATACATTGGCACAACAGGATAGTGTCCTGAGGGTATTCTTGCCAGATAATCCCCAATTGATTTTCACCAAAGCAAGAAATCTTAAGGACAATTTACCACTGGGTGCCCTTAAGAAGCAGGAATCCATCTCAGATGGAACATGGCTACCAAGTAAACCCAATGGAATTTTTTAAAGTGGGATAAATGCAAAGCTTGCAAATTTGGGACAGAAAGACAGGTGCATTTATCTCATTTGTTACTGGAATTATATCTAAAATTAGAAGCTTTATACATAGCAGGAGTCCCTTTGTGGTATTTGTCCTCACCTGTCCCTGTGGTTACCAATATGTTGGCTATATCATTCGCCCTTTGAGGGTCAGGATTTTGGAGCATTTACAAAACATTGGTTTAGGCTAGAAACTCATAATGCATCTTTGAATTTTAAAAATATCACAATTTAGGCCCTTTTGGCCTCAAAAATACGGGGATGGAACAAGTATCTGCTCACTGGAGGGGTGGTAATAGGACCCTAGTTCTGTCCAAAAGAGAATCATTTTAGATTCACCGATTGAGTTCTCTGCAACCTAAGTGATTAAATGTTTATTTTGACATTAATGCCTTTTTGGTCTAAATTATTTTCTGACAATCAACTTCCATTTGTTCTTTGATTTATTTTCATTGAATTATTATTTTAATTTCATAATTTTTTACAGCGTGGGTGTATACATTCACAGGACCTACTTTGATATGTTTTGATTAATTTTACATTATTGAGTATTTATTAACTCATATTCTTTTTGAAAGTTTGAAATTTTAGTTTTTTTTTCTTTCGGATAGCATAATTGGCTATTATTCATATAATAAAAATGTTTAAACGATTAATTTAACACCATATTGTAGTTGTCAATTTAATATATTAAAGTGCGTTAATTTTTATCATAGAGTATGTATTTTTGGAGTTCTGATTAGTATGTTTTTATTAAAACTTGATTTTTTTGTATTTTAGAATCTCAGTTGTTTAGTATTTGTGGATATGTATTGCGTTTATATACAGTATTGTTACTGCTGTTTAGTGCTACATTAGCAATCATTGTGTTATCAACCACACGCCCCCTCCTAAGGACGCGTCCATGTTTAGTGCTTGCGGGCCGTGCTTCCGCTCGGCACTGAGCCCCTACAGCCGCAATGAGAGCGGCTTTAGTAGGGGCTAGCCTACGCTTCCACAAGCGCGCGGAAGCGTAGGTCTTAGGGAAATTTTAAATCTTCGCAGGGCCGGTCACGTGAGCGGTTCGCCCCTGGACGGCGCGCTGTCTAAGGCAAGGGAAAGCACCCGCTTTCCCTCAGCCACAGCCTCAGCGCGCCTCAGCACGCCAGGAGTAACCATGGCCGAGGCTTTAAAAGCATGCAGATGCCTTGCGTTTCTGCTATGGAGAGACGACAAGTGAGGGTTGCCGTGGGAAACACAGGACACATCCAGCACTCGCGTGCGCCGTGTAGTGATCGTCGTTGGAGAGCACCAAAACGTCAGCTACATGGGAATGTGAGTGATGTCATCAATATTGGAGAATGCCGTGACGCCAATGACGCGACATTGTGCTGTGATGGACAACGCAGACCGGTACCGGCAGGACATTTAAATAGAGGGGAATCACACAGAACTTTTAAAATACCCCTGAGGAAGCTAATATATTAGCGAAACGTGTAGTGCAGAGTTTTGCTGACAATTTGCACTTTGGGAAGGCGTTTTTGGCTGGTTAATTGCAACCGAGATTTGGTTCCTTTTTCTCCATTCGATAACATCACCTGCTTAATGGCCGTAGAGCAGGAGCAACGGTGGAAAGGAAGTTCTGCTGTTCATTTCCAGATTGTGACCCAGGGTGGTCTGAATGACTTTCTCAAAGTTGCTTATGTAAGTGCATTACTTTGTGATAAATTGATATAAAGCAATCTTCACTATTATTGCTGCATCTCTTTCTATGTGGGCTTCCCCTCCCCCTTCTCCGATTTGATACTGAATCTTCTGTGACCTGATGGATTCTGAAGAGGATATCAGGATGTCCATATCAGTTGGTTACTCTATATAACCTCACTACTTGAATTTCATGTGGAGCATTTGAGTTGTAATCATTCACAACACTTACTCCATATTACTATTTTCTATACTGTGTTGCACTATGTTTTCTATTTAATGTTTTCTATATGGCCTTGGATTTATTTACTTCCCCGAATTTTCGTCATCCTCAGTCTCTGGACTTGGTTTGAGTCCTGTCTGGGAGCAGCATTATCTCCAGGGACTGTATATACATTTTATTTACACATTTATCACCTATATGAGTAGTTTATATACACAGGCATATTATAAATATTCACTTATTAGTGCTATTTGCACTTGCACATGTTTTCTGTATCTACAAAGAAAAATGTAAGAATATATATGCATTTGTAACACATTCATAATGAAAACAAACAAATACACGTAATGCTGGTTACTATCAGCTAGTGTTCTAGTAACACTGCCACACTGTACATATTCAATAACAACACAATAATATGGGCAACTTTTATTTGCCACATTTATTATGATCAAGCTATATGTGTAAACATGTCACCTTCATGAGAATTTAGTTATTTAAAAAATAATAATTGAAAACATACAACTAAGCCTTCATATACAGATGTCTTTGTTGCTCCCACTGGTTTGTTGCAATGGAACACACACGCAATACACCAGAGGAAGCAGCAGCCATTATAAGTGTACTAGTTGAGGGCAAAAAAGGGGAAGAGTACCCAAGCAATATAGCCTGCTACATCTGTAAATGCTTTATTAACGCTTCATTGTCCCTACCCATTAAAACTTTCAAATGTTACCTTACCGCAGGCTCATATAGGGAGTACTGTATGCAAAGATGCCATGCTTTTTATCTGAAAAAATATAATTTTTACACTCGCCCTCTGAAAATATTTCCCTCACCCTAATTTAATAGTAAGTGGACGTTTAAAAATCTGCCTCATATCCATGCCAAATCTAGAGAAAGGAGCCTTTATAAAAAGTATGTTGTTTATTATGAATGTACACAGTATTAACATTAAAGTTAATAGAAATTACCTGTATAATGAAAAACCTGCATAGACTGAATGATAACCGGCAAACTTGCAATCAAACAGTGATAGGTTGAGTAAAGAGGTTTTGGTCTCTAGGGATCTTCCTCAAGATGACTGTCAATAATAAAATGACCACAATTTGTTTGCAAATGTTTTTGCACTAGGTCTACCCATGAGAACAAAAAAGCATCAGTAAATTTTAATTATCTATTGATTAATAATTCATTGCTACCCTTCATGTTTATTCAGCCAACTCATGAATGCTCTTTATAATTCCACTGTATATTTTTTTTAACCTTTGTAAATGTATGGGTGCCTGATGGTACTTTTGGCGTACAAAAATAGTTTCAAAAAGACAACATAAATTGTATGATTTTTCTCCAATTTAAACGTCTGATGGCAGAGTCCAATTTAATAATCGTTACAGTGAAAAAATAGGGAAAAGATCCCCAGTACCGTGCTCAGCTAAGTGGTATTCCTTGTAGAAATGATAGTAGGTATATGTCATATGATCAATAACAAGTTGGAAAAGCCGTCTTATGAAGCATGTAAACCGTGTGTTCCATACAGTTAACCCTTACTCCTCTATGGCGGGCGGGACCTGTATCTAACGGTAAAATCAGTGTAAAATATCTGATTACCTAAGAACAGTATAATGTCCCCCTTAGGAGGTATGTGGGTACAAGGAACATTGGCCCCAGAACGCAGGTAAGCGGACTGGGGTACTCACAGTTAGCAGATATCAGCTGTTCCTTAGGCGTGCGTCACGCTGATGATAAACAGTAGAAAAAATCCTGCGGGAGGTAAGCGGAGCACAGCAGAGCAAATGCAGGGGCTAAACACCAAAATGAATAAAAGTCCTTTATTGCATGATCGACATCATGGTAAGTGGTGAGTAAAAATCTCTTACGCGTTTCAGGCGTCTGCCCTTTATCAAAGAGAACTATTCAACACACTGCAACTGCCCGTCTGATATAGGTTAATCCCTGCTTCCAGCTGATCTCAATGGGATGATTTTCGCGCTAGAACTTCAGGCAACAATCTCATTGGCTGTCTGGTGCAGCCAATGGGATGAATGAACCCTTGTACTGCGTGTGTGATGTGCAGGAGATGTTTCAGATCAGCAGAGCTGCTGCAGTGTGTATGAAAGAAAGCAACAATATTGTAAGACAACATTAAACACATATTAAAAACAATGTATCTATATAGTGAAACAATCTACTCGGCTGAAATGGTGGTAAGGAGGTAACAGATGCAGAAGAATGATGCATATCATATACCACGGATATTGATAATAGTAGGCTGTTAATAAAGATTTTTTCTTCTTAATGTAAAACAGCCTGATTTTAATATAGTAATAGCTGTATATTAGTTGTTCATTGATTAGACTTATAAGCTCTTCTAAATAATAATCATACAATCAGAATTCCTAATATGTCCACCCTATATAGGGAGTTAATGGAAAGAGGCATAGTACACTTATTGTCATATACATATATATGTACAGAACAGAAAATACAGAAATAGGTGATGTACATTCATATATATAGATATTCGATTTATTCCACATTAAGAAGATCATATTCTTTCCTTGTTTAACAACTTCATTTTTGTGAAACAACACTTAGAAATCACCCATTTCATTGACAATCCTATACAGCTATATATGTTTAGACAGTTCTCATACAGTGCTTATTTGGGGACATTAATGTCATTAGTGGATCTATACCCTTGGGACATTGGCCCCCAAGGGTATGAACATTGACTGGGAGTTGAAACACTTTCTAATTTAAATACTTTCTAATTTAAATCAAATTCTAATCAAACACTATATGTTATATAAACATCAATAGCATACAGCATATCTACACCACTACAACACAACATGTTTGACACACTAAGGATACAAAAACATAATTAAATTGTATATAGACATATTACCTGCATATACAGTTACACTATATGGCAGGGTATGACTAAGGACATTAATGTCCCCAAATAAGCACTGAATGAGAACTGTCTAAACATATATAGCTGTATAGGATTGGCAATGAAATGGGTGATTTCTAAGTGTTGTTTCACAAAAATGAAGTTGTTAAACAAGGAAAGAATATGATCTTCTTAATGTGGAATAAATCGAATATCTATATATATGAATGTACATCACCTATTTCTTTATTTTCTGTTCTGTACATATATATGTATATGACAATAAGTGTACTATGCCTCTTTCCATTAACTCCCTATATAGGGTGGACATATTAGGAATTCTGATTGTATGATTATTATTTAGAAGAGCTTATAAGTCTAATCAATGAACAACTAATATACAGCTATTACTATATTAAAATCAGGTTCCTACTGCTGTTTTACATTAAGAAGAAAAAATCTTTATTAACAGCCTACTATTATCAATATCCGTGGTATATGATATGCATCATTCTTCTGCATCTGTTACCTCCTTACCACCATTTCAGCCGAGTAGATTGTTTCACTATATAGATACATTGTTTTTAATATGTGTTTAATGTTGTCTTACAATATTGTTGCTTTCTTTCATACACACTGCAGCAGCTCTGCTGATCTGAAACATCTCCTGCACATCACACACGCAGTACAAGGGTTCATTCATCCCATTGGCTGCACCAGACAGCCAATGAGATTGTAGCCTGACGTTCTAGCGCGAAAATCATCCCATTGAGATCAGCTGGAAGCAGGGATTAACCTATATCAGACGGGCAGTTGCAGTGTGTTGAATAGTTCTCTTTGATAAAGGGCAGACGCCTGAAACGCATAAGAGATTTTTACTCACCACTTACCATGATGTCGATCATGCAATAAAGGACTTTTATTCATTTTGGTGTTTAGCCCCTGCATTTGCTCTGCTGTGCTCCGCTTACCTCCCGCAGGATTTTTTCTAATAATCGTTACAGATATGCATAGAATGTACTTGAAGTTGCAGTCTACCCACTCTACAAGATCTCACTGTCAGTGGGTAAGTAACTTTAATATAGTGTAATACTTTATTCTCATTAACGTCATTAACGTCAGTTGATGATGTTCTGAATATTAATCCCGCCTTCATCCCGCAATGGATCGATTAGAGCTGAAGATGATAATTAATGTACTGTATATGTATGTGTGTGTGTGTGTGTGTGTATATATATATATATATTTTTGGGAGAAAAGAGGGACCCCGCATCCACAAGATTGATAAATGTAACTAAATACCAACTTCTATATCAATATACAGTGATAAGTCGGTGGTGCTATATGGGCAAGTAAATACGGTAAGAGAAAGAGAAAGCCCCAAATGAAAGCACTCTAGTATGCCTATGAAGTACAAAAATACATAATCTTTATTAGATAACTGTCACAGAACAAAGGTTAAAAAAGCACAGAATTATTAAAATGAGGCATGGATCCCCTGTACGTAACAAGACTTGACATAAATCCTCCAGTAATAAGTTCCCAATGGGAATACAACCCCTGTCAATGTTGACAGGAAATACACACTAATGTACCTGACAAGGTTGGCAGAATAATACAGACAAGAAGCCAAACTGAGGTGGCTATGGCTAAGTGGTCAAATCACATAATAACAATGCACTCTATTCCCATGAATCTCTAGGAAATATCTCAAATGACACAGTGTGAGAATGTATGCTAAGGCCACACAACCTACCAGAGACTCTCATATCCACCACCATCTTAAGTTCTTTCAAATCTAAGGCTGTCTCACACTTTAATCTGGTCTGTAACTGTTTCATACGCTCATAATATATTTTCTTTAACTGTGCACGCAATGTCTTGTATATAATGTATACCTTGTTCATTTATGTAACTGTATTTGTAACCATGTATTATTTTGTTTTACTCTGTGCCCAGGACATACTTGAAAACGAGAGGTAACTCTCAATGTATTACTTCCTGGTAAAATATTTTATAAATAAATAAAATAAAATGAAAGCCTAACAAAGCACACCTCTAAAACTCATATGCTAATTGTCATACATCACCAAATGTCAGGCACACTACAAAATCATGGAGGAGACAAGGAGCAAACGCTCAGAACATGATTACGTGTCCCTAGGAGGGGACAGACCAGGGGGTCCTGCCTACTACACCTGCTCCTATGCGTTTTGGCCAAGAGCCTTCTACTGGGAGTGGTGATGTAGGCAGGGTGACATGCATGCTTAAAAAGGATATCTAATAGGGCCAATGAGAGTAATCACCTGGTGAAATCAGTCAGTAACCTGATGTACAGAGAATAAACAGGTGTGTGCATGATAAGCTTACTGTGTAAGTCTATGGGTGTCACAGTGGAAGGACCAATGATAGGACTATATCATGAGAACGCCCTCTCCCTCAGAAGAGGGCAATGCTGGCAAGTATACCTTCCTGGTGCGTCATGCGCATGCGTATGGAGTCATAAGGAGTCACCCATTGCGTGGCTGTCTCACTCACTGCTGTAGCAGATCTATAGAATGATTTACAAACGATTTGGCAACTCCTTCTCTGGGAATTTAGACTGAGGGCAAATCGTGCATTCAGTCTATGCAGGTTTTTAAACAAGATATCCTTTTTAAGCATGCATGTCACCCTGCCTACAGTACATCACCACTCCCAGTAGAAGGCTCTTGGCCGAAACGCAGAGGAGCAGGTGTAGTAGGCAGGACCCCCTGGTCTGTCCCCCCCTAGGGACAAGTAATCATGTTCTGAGCGTTTGCTCCTTGTCTCCTCCACGATTTTGCAGTGTGCCTGACATTTGGTGATGTATGACAATTAGCATATGAGTTTTAGAGGTGTGCTTTGTTAGGCTTTCATTGTGTGGCCTTATCATACATTCTCACACTGTGTCATTTGAGATATTTCCTAGAGATTCATGGGAATAGAGTGCATTGTTATTATGTGATTTGACCACTTAGCCATAGCCACCTCAGTTTGGCTTCTTGTCTGTATTATTCTGCCAACCTTGTCAGGTACATTAGTGTGTATTTCCTGTCAACATTGACAGGGGTTGTATTCCCATTGGGAACTTATTACTGGAGGATTTATGTCAAGTCTTGTTACGTACAGGGGATCCATGCCTCACTTTGTTCTGTGACAGTTGTCTAATAAAGATTATGTATTTTTGTACTTCATAGGCATACTAGAGTGCTTTCATTTGGGGATTTCTCTTTCTCTTACCGTATATATATATATATATATATATATATATATATATATATATATATATATATATATAATCAAAAAATAAATAGATGATACCGTTCTGTGGCTAACGAAATGCTTTTATTTGTGCGAACTTTCGAGATACACTGATCTCTTCTTCCGGCGATGTTACAATGAATGAAGCAAGCAAAGGGTATACTTAAAAACAGTGTCTCTTGGAATTTTATCTGTGCTTGTCCTTCCCCCGGTGCGGATGAGATTCATGGCTAGAGGTGTTAAATGGTTCCTGAAAGTAAGTGATGTAAGAGTGTGTGTGTGTGTGTGTATCTGTGTGAATATAAATGAATGGAGAGCCCACAGTGTGTTGAGTTCTCTCATGTATTTTTTAGTTGGATCCTCCTGCAGTTGGGTGTAATACTTTGAATTAGAGAGTTGCATGTGTGCTTCCCACAGGTAGTCTGTGGTGTTCATTATGACCACTGCTCCTCCCTTGTCCGCAGGTTTGATTGTTATGTTGTGGGCTCTTCATTCATTTATATTCACACAGATACACACACACACTCTTACATCACTTACTTTCAGGAACCATTTAACACCTCTAGCCATAAATCTCATCCACACCGGGGGAAGGACAAGCACAGATAACATTCAAAGAGACACTGTTTTTAAGTATACCCTTTGCTTGCTTCATTCATTGTAACATCGCTGGAAGAAGAGATCAGTGTATCTCGAAAGCTCTCACAAATAAAAGCATTTTGTTAGCCACAGAACGGTATCATCTATTTATTTTTTGATTATTGAAGCTCGGCTAACACTGTACTGATACCTCTACATGGATATATATATATAAAGAGAACCCAGAAGAGCACTCAGGTTTGCCAAGAAATACAAAAAGAATTTATTACAACATCACTAAAATGCACATGAACAATACTAGGTAAAAATAATTATCTACCCCTCCATACTCTCGTACAGTAGCACATCAATCCCAAATATATCACTTGTAACAGTATCACTACTCAAATAAACTGTACACACACAACCTCGACAGAAAAAATGCTATTAATATTTCGTTGTAAAAACATCTAGCACAATGACCAGCCACAAGAAAACATATATGAAGATACACTACCTACTTAAACAGTAAGCGTTGTATTGTACATGGTGAAGAAATACATACCACAGACACTACAGCAATGCATGCAAAGTACACAAAAGTTAGTAGAAAAGAGTGAGAAACATTAAAAGGGAGATGCATACAGATGCAGCGCCGTTATTTTAAGGCATCACGGCGCCGTTTTCACATGCGCTGCTGTACTCCACGCGGCATGAACGCGGCCAATCGCCCCAGACACGCGCGTTTATCGCGGTTGCTTTGTTTGAATTTTATGGATTGTGTGCAATGAAATGCAATGAAATGAATGTATTGTAATGTGTATAGTACTGTGCTACTGTGTCAATTTCAGGTGTTTAGAAGCCCGAACACTAAAATGCCATTTTATGCACTCGCCTGCACTCGCGTCTTAAGGCGGTACATTGGACATAATCCCACGCCATGACATGGGCATTCCGAGGTATAAACCGCGTGATTTCGTAAAATTACGGCCGCTGCATCTGTAGTAAAACAGTTCACAAAAAAAGATAGAGGAAAACCTGAGGCAATGAGAATGTTCAATGTCTTAAAGCAGCCGTAATATTCAACATTTAAAGGCAGTTCAATGGTCGCGTAAAGATGATGTAACAGTAATGGGTTTTCACTGTGTAGTATCCTGCAAATATAGTACACAGAAGGTTAAGTTGAGTTTCAAAATAACTAGTTTTCCATGGGAAGTCAACTGGAATTAAAAAGGCATTTTAAAATGTACAGTATACACAATCACTGCAAGCTCTAACCCCAACACAATATCACATATATTTGTGTCAAAAGGAGTGCTATTGAGTGTGACAATATGTATACAACCAAAGACAAAATGCCCAATGCTGCATCCAATATGACAAAAAATATACAGTATAGTTAAATACATAACTGTTTGTCTTCTCATAAGTAAGGGTCATTTATTTAAACTCTTTAGCCAAAGCGTTATAAGCCTGCAGCCCCACCAAGGTATGGCTCTTTTGCAGGCCCTAACACTTTCTTTGAGAATTCTTATTTACCTCTGCAATGGAAGGAGAAATGTCTCATTAGACCAGTTTTCCCACATGAATTGGATGCAGAATTGGGAATTTTTGTCTTTTGTTGTATATATTTAGCCAAACCCAATAGCTCTCCACTTGACACAAATATATTGAACGCTGTTATAACGCGGTATTCGGGGTCCACATAATGAGACCGCGTTATAAACGGGATTGCAAAATGGCAGCCGCATGAGGACTTATCGGCATCTGCAGATCTCTCCTTCTCTGCAGCTCTCTCCTCTCCCTGCTTCATCAGGCTGCATCCACGTTCGATGGTGTAGCAGCTAGAGAATTGTTAACAGTGTATGAAGGGTCATGGGTATGATTTCTACATGGTATGGTACAATTATTAGTGTAGGTGGGAGGGGTGTGTGTGTGTATGTATGTGTGTCCATTAGCAATAAAGCATTGATTGTTATAATAAAAAAATAATCATTGGAGAGGTTATTAAATCGGAAGCCACGCTCAGATCGCGTTATAAGCAAATCCACGTTGTAGTGGATCACGCTATAAGGGGGTTGGGCTGGTTTTTCATGCACTGTGGAAGATTGGTCTATTGAGACATTTCTCCCTACATTACAGAGGCAAATGAGAATTTTCACAGATAGGGTTAGGACCTGAAAAGGGGCCATCCCTTGCTGAGTCTACAGGCTTAATGTATAATGATTTTTGCAAAGAGTTTAACTAAATTACCCTTTCTTATGAGAAGACAAACAGTTTAGAATTTAACTATAATTTTTTTTTCATATTTCATGTAGCATTGGGAATTTAAGTCATGCTCCTAGAGTCCCGCCAGAGCAGCTTTTCTGTTGAAGAACTTGTTCACCTCCCTGTTCTGGGATTTTCTGGCCTACAGAGGCATGTATGGTAAGGGTCACATGTTCTATATGTGAGGTTGCTGAAACTACCATAGCCTGGTGTGTGTGGATATGGCCGCTAACTCATGTGGCTGTTTCCTAGGTCATCCCCAATATTGTAGCCTGTGCTGCTTCTCTGCTCCCAATGGGGTGGATGTAAGGGGCCTGCTCTGGTTTGTTTTTTCTGGCCACTCACGGGGTTAGGCAGGGTCCTGTGTTTTAGCCCCCGGCAGTATCACTTTCCCTTCACTTGTGCCTATTCACTTCTTTTCGTCCCAGTATGATGTCACTTTCGCCTAGCCATCACTCATTCTCTCTGTTCATGTGGAAACAGCAAGTCAGGCCCTTGACAGCACCATTTTGGAGCATTTGTAACAGACCGGCATCTCTAACGGATCAGAGCACTCTTTTTTCTCCCAGCTCAGCGGGCTGGGAAAAGTGGTGGTAAACCACTTCTAGTGGGCTACCTGTTGGTCAATTTTTAAACTTGACTCCACCTTTTCTTTAGAGGAATCTCTCAGGGTTATTGTATCTGTTGTCCCGGAGCACAATTGCAGCACATCCGCTTCACTCTGATGCTCACTGTTGTACATTTTTAAGGTTCCGAGTATGCTCAAAAACACAAAATCTGAGTTCTTGTGGTCATACCTCTATATATATTAGTTTATTACCTTTACATGTCAGAAGCATTCTAATGGAAAATAGTTTAGTGCTGGAATCATCAAAAAAGGTTTCAGTGGTCCTCATATACCGACATGCACTACAGTTGTCACACTTAACCCTTGTAACCCTTTCCTGTCCCTCAGACAAAATCCTCTTGGGATTTATAGGTGACTATGAACCAGCAAATTGCGTAAACTGGGTGCTCTTCTGCTGGTCATGCTAAACCTGTTCTCCAGGGTTTTCCTTAAATCCTCAACTGAGAATAAAATGTGTCAATGTTTCTGCAAAAAGTTACGCAATTGTGAGCATTGTATGTTAAACTCACCAATAAATGTTTTTATACCCTTACCTATCATTAGTTTTTTTTAGGGATCAAAAAGGAATCTCTTTAGACATCCCAGTCTCTATGAAAGTCATGGTTTATTCATCTGGATTTAAGCGCAGCTTCTCAATTAAGAAATATTCCTTTCTTTGAGAGGTTATTTTTGAGTCTTAAAAATAGGCTTTAAGGCATCTAATTTGTTTGTATGGATGAGTAAGCATAGCATGCAGGAATTCATTTGTGGTACAAAAACAAAAAACAACAGCGCAACCGCAATAGTGAAGTATATCAAGATAATTTATCTAATTTAAAAAGGTAAGTATTCAGCGTACATCAGGAAAATAGAACATGTGCAGTGTATGGATTAACACATTTTTTATCACACGTGAGACAGGCTGGAACGAGACCCTCTGGTAGGTAGTCACAGGCGGTATCAAGAAGTCATCACAGCTCCTCGAGGATGGTAGTCGGCTGCACAATCGGGTGTGCGTCACTTCCTGGAAATCTTTTCCAGTGATGGTAATGGCCTGAGTCCCGAGTAAGTTACTTCCAAGGATACAAGCAAGTCCATCTTGGGTCTTGCGTGCGCATCAATGGCACAATGCTAGTCCATGAGACCCAGATCGAGCAATATCACGTGACTAACATAAAACACTCATAGTGCGTAATACCAGTCTCAGCTGATAGATAAGAATAGGGTAGTCAGGTGGTTCACTGCTTCCGTCGGGGCATAAAAATGGAGATCCACACGCAATCAGTTAAAAAGGCTTTTTAATGAGTGCATATACACTAAAAAGTGTTCTGCTACAGAGAAAACTCTGATGCGTTTCGTCCGCAGGTAGGGACTTTGTCAAAGAGTATCTGGTACTGCCCCTAGTGATGCCTATATAGTGAGACATAGATTGCGATTGGGCGAATCAAATTGGATAAAATACTGGCATACCAGGTGAATAATAGGCCAATTAGACACTAAATGGAAAACCCATATTAACCCCATAATAGTACTCACTTACAAGGTATCACTATGGACAATCTAATGCAGTAGAACATAACAATTAAAAGACACAAAAAGGTTAAAAACAAAACTCAATACTGCCGTCTAGATACATGAATAAACAATGTATAAAACAGTTACCAGTAACAATGTAGCAGAACCAACAACACACATGTAATATAAAGTTACAAGTTTAGAAAAAATCACAAAATTCAAATACATACATAGTACAGCTAAACCCCGTTATAACGCGCCTCGTTATACCGCGATTCGGTTATAACGCGGTTTTCCCGTGGCTCCCGTTTAAAAAAAAAAAAAAAAAAAAAATTTAATTTTTTTTTTTTTTTTTACATTTTTTTTTTTGCACACTGCACACACTGCACACACTCACTGCACACACACTGCTCATTGCTCACACTGCCACACTGCACACACACTGCACACTGCACACACACTGCTCATTGCTCACACTGACACACTGCACACACACTGCACACTGCACACACACTGCACACTGCACACACACTGCTCATTGCTCACACTGCACACACTGACACACTGCACACACACTGCACACACACTGCACACTGCACACACACTGCACACTGCTCATTGCTCACACTGCACACACTGACACACTGCACACACACTGCACACTGCACACACACTGCTCATTGCTCACACTGCACACACACTGCACACACACTGCACACTGCACACACACTGCTCATTGCTCACCCTGCACACACTGACACACTGCACACACACTGCACACACACTGCACACACACTGCTCATTGCTCACACTGCACACACTGACACACTGCACACACACTGCACATTGGACACACTGCACACACTGCACACTGCACACACACTGCTCATTGGACACACTGCACACACACTGCACACTGCACACACACTGCTCATTGCTGACACTGCACACACTGACACACTGCACACACACTGCACACTGCACACACACTGCTCATTGCTCACACTGCACACACACTGCACACACACTGCACACTGCACACACACTGCTCATTGCTCACCCTGCACACACTGACACACTGCACACACACTGCACACACACTGCTCATTGCTCACACTGCACACACTGACACACTGCACACACACTGCACATTGGACACACTGCACACACACTGCACACTGCACACACACTGCTCATTGGACACACTGCACACACACTGCACACTGCACACACACTGCACACACACTGCTCATTGCTGACACTGCACACACTGACACACTGCACACACACTGCACACTGCACACACACTGCTCATTGCTCACACTGCACACACTGACACACTGCACACACACTGCTCATTGGACACACTGCACACACACTGCACACTGCACACACACTGCTCATTGGACACACTGCACACACACTGCACACTGCACACACACTGCTCATTGCTCACACTGCACACACTGACACACTGCACACACACTGCACACAATTATTATATAGAAATAAACAGACAACTGCACTTTAACAGATGTATTTTGCCTGTACAACGTCTTGTGACTTTTGTTTCACAAAGTTAAGGGGGTGGGAAGTCATTGTGCTGTGGGGGTTGGGGGGGTGGCGGGGCCCTGCGCTGCGGCTACGGCGGGCCCTGTACTGCGGCGGGGGGGGGGGGGGTTAGCGGTCTGTGTGTGTGAGTGCGAGTGCCTGTCTGTGTGTGTGTGTGTGAGTGCGTGAGTGCCTGCATGTGTGTGCGCGCGTGTGTGTGTATGAGTGCGTGAGTGCCTGTGTGTGTGTGTGTGTGTGTGTATGTGTGTATGTATGAGTGCTCCAGCCCGAGTCCGTGGAGGGAGGGGGGGGGGGAGAGTAGCGGGTCCCTCCTGCAGCCAGTGGAGGGAGTGGGGGGAGAGTAGCAGCTCCCTCCTGCAGTCCGGGGAGGGGGGGGAGAGTAGCAGCTCCCTCCTGCAGCCCGTGTAGGGAGGGGGGGGAGAGTAGCATCTCCCTCCTGCAGTCCGTGGAGGGAGGGGGGGGAGAGTAGCGGGTCCCTCCTGCAGCCCGTGTAGGGAGGGGGGGGGAGAGTAGCATCTCCCTCCTGCAGTCCGTGGAGGGAGGGGGGGGAGAGTAGCGGGTCCCTCCGCTCAAGCCACGCCCCCCCTCCCTGTCAAACCTCCCACCTCCCGCTCCGGCTCTTACACTTACTTACACACACACTCAGACACTTACACACACTCACAGACACTTACACTTACACACACGCGAGGGCCCTGTGCTGCGGCGGGGGGGGGGGGGGGGGGTTAGCGGTCTTCCGGAGACTGCTTACCTGTCTCCAAAGCAGGCACCCCTCACGTTCGCCGTGCGCATGCGCATGCGCCGTGCGGCTCGTGAGGAGTGGATGTTGCCTGCCAGTTCCCTCTGTTCCTCTGCGGTTCGTCGTGTAATGACCCAGCGGGGTCATGTGACGTCACGGCATGGCAACGTGACCCCGCGGGGTCATTTTACACCAGTTAAAGTTGCACAAACATAACATTAAAGTTTGTTAAAACTATTAAAAATTGAATAAAAATTAACACAAATGAAGTGATCACATATACTGTACCCTGTATAATAAAAAAAAAATACTGTACTGTATAATCAAACATTGTACATTAATAAAGTGACACGTACACACACCTCTGACCCCTCAGCCATTTTAATCATACAACACACTGTGCTGTCAGAGAGCTGGTAAAATACATACTGTTCTCAGGTACTGTACTTAAGCCCTCCAGATCAGTTGTTAAAAGCCTCAGGTTTTCAACACTAAGAAAAAAGTGAAGACCCCAGGCAGGAAGAAATGGCGGAAACTTCAACCAAACGTAAGAGGTTTACCGTCAAAGAAAAAATTGCTGCGCTTGACAGAATAAAATCTGGAGTCACGCAAACCAAGGTGGCTAGAGACCTAGGACTGAATGAGTCTACAGTTCGCGGATGGAAAAAGGAGGAGGAGAAACTTCGTGATGCAGTAAAATCCATGGAAACAGACGATGGACTGAAGCGTAATCGTTTGCGTGAACCTAAAGACAGCCAGTTGGATAAAGCTGTTTTTCAGTGGTTTGTCCAAGAAAGATCCGAAGGCATACCTCTGTCTGGACCCCATCTGCAAACGCAAGCCAAAAAGTTTCACAGCCAACTTCACGGCAATGCTTCAACCTCCTTCGCGGCAAGTAGTGGATGGCTAGATCGCTTTAAAAGGCGACATGGAATAACTAAAACCGCTATATCAGGAGAGATACGGTCAGCTGACGATGAAGCTGCATGCTCGTACCCTGCCCAACTTCAAGAGATAATTGAAGATGGTGGCTATACCGCAGAACAGGTTTATAACTGCGATGAGACCGGACTGTGTTTCAAAATGCTACCGAATACCACTCTGGCCTGTAAGAATGACGAACAGCGTAAACAAGGCTTTAAACAAATGAAAGACAGAGTGACTGTACTTTTTTGTGTGAACCAATCTGGAAATCACAAACTGAAGCCACTTTGTATTGGCAAGTTTAAGTCGCCGCGGTGCTTCCACCATGTGAACATGGGTACTATGCCTTTTGCGTATGACTTTAGCAGAAATGCCTGGATGACTGCCAGTATTTTCGAAAGGTGGTTTCATCAACAGTTTGTACCAGAGGTCCGTAAATACTTACGTCAACAAAGCCTGGATACAAAAGCGTTGTTGTTACTTGACAACTGCCCTGCACATCCCCCGGCCGATAGCCTAATAAGCCGAGATGGAAAAATAAGGGTCAGCTACTTGCCCAAGAACACGACATCCAAAATACAGCCGCTTGATCAAGGCATTATTGCAACCTTTAAGATGAACTTTCGGAAAACAATGATACATCGAATAATCACAAGTGAAGATTCTGTTATATCATTTTTAAAGAAAATGAATCTAAAAGAAGTTTTTTATATTGGTGGCGAAGCTTGGGAAGCGGTCACACAAATGTGCATTGTGAAATGTTGGCGAAACATAACAGGTGCACGTCCTGTGCCGGCTGACGCCGAACTCGCCAGTGACAGTGAGGACGATGCTGATTTTGAGGGGTTTACGGAGGAAGAAGTCGCCGCCGCAAATCAGTTACTTGCAAACTATGTGAACGAAGGCCTCACAGAGCAGGAAATTGCCAATGCCGAACGAGTCATGGAACCGTTCATTGATACGGAAAGTGGGGCTACAATTGACTCTTGGGTCGATGGGGACAGCAGCTGTCCTACTCATGAACATATGGCGGACTCGGAAATCATTCAAAGCCTTACAAGTGAAAATACTGATCTGGATATTACAGAAGACGATGAGGATGAGGAACCAGAACCGCCACCAAAGATCACTGAGGCACTGGTGGGATTACAAACAGGACTTCAATTTCTAGAGTCAGAAAACGTCGATTCTATAACAATCCTACAATTAAAAAGAATCATTGAAATCGTGAAAAAAAAGAAAAGAGAAGCACTGAAACAGACAACACTTGATAGGTTTTTTCAAGTGTAATCTCCAGCTGGTTTTATTACAGTATGTTCAGTACAGAATGTTTTGTTTTGTACAGTTGTTACATGAGCACAGAGTGCATTACACGGTTTTCAGTATGTGCTGTATTTACAGTGCATACTACAGTATACAGTACAGTCCTGTATGTGTTTTGTGTGTGTTCAATACTTTATTTACAGTACAGTATTTATGAGAAATGAACAACACGACAATTGGTGTTTTAAATACAGTACTTTATTGTTCAATGCATCAATAAATGTGTTAATACTGTACGATTGTGCATTTTCTGTATTTTTCATTCTACTGTTGATGTTTTAAACACACACTTACGCACACTCACACACACTTACTCACACACACTCACACTCACACACACTCACACACACTCACACACACTTACATACACTCACACACACTCACACACACTTACACACACTTACACACACTTACACACACTTACACACACTTACACACACTTACACACACTCACACACTTACAGACACTCACACACACTTACGCACACTCACACACACTCACGCACACTTACGCACACTTACGCACACTCACGCACACTTACAGACACTTACAGACACTCACACACACTCACACACACTTACACACACTTACACACACTTACACACACTTAGACACTCACAGACACTCACAGACACTCACACACACTCACAGACACTTACAGACACTCACACACACTCACACACACTTACAGACACTCACACACACTTACAGACACTTACAGACACTCACACACACTCACACACACTTACACACACTTACACACACTTACACACACTTAGACACTCACAGACATTCACAGACACTCACACACACTCACAGACACTTACAGACACTCACACACACTCACACACACTTACAGACACTCACACACACTTACAGACACTTACAGACACTCACACACACTCACGCACACCCACGCACACTTACGCACACTTACGCACACTTACGCACACTTACGCACACTCACACACACTTACACACACTTAGACACTCACAGACACTCACACACACTCACACACACTCACACACACTTACAGACACTCACACACACTTACAGACACTCACACACACTCAGACACTCACAGACACTCACAGACACTCACACACACTCACACACACTCACACACACTCACACACACTTACACACACTTACACACACTTAGACACATTTAGACACTCACAGACACTCACACACACTCACACACACTCACACACTTACAGACACTCACACACACTCACGCACACCCACGCACACTTACGCACACTTACGCACACTCACACACACTTACACACACTTACACACACTTAGACACTCACAGACACTCACAGACACTCACACACACTCACACACACTTACAGACACTCACACACACTCACACACACTTACAGACACTCACACACACTCACACACACTTACAGACACTCACACACACTTACAGACACTCACAGACACTCACACACACTCACAGACACTTACAGACACTTACAGACACTCACACAACTCACACACACTTACACACACTTACACACACTTAGACACACTTGGACACATTTAGACACTCACAGACACTCACAGACACTCACACACACTCACACACACTTACAGACACTCACACACACTTACAGACACTCACACACACTCACACACACTTACAGACACTCACACACACTCACACACACTCACACACACTCACACACACTTACACACACTTAGACACTCACAGACACTCACAGACACTCACAGACACTCACAGACACTCACAGACACTTACAGACACTCACACACACTCACACACACTCACACACACTTACAGACACTCACACACACTCACACACACTTACAGACACTCACAGACACTCACACACACTTACACACACTTACACACACTTACACACACACTCAGACACTTACACACACTCACAGACACTTACACACACTCACACCCACATACACACACCCATATACACACACACACTTTCTCTCCCATAAATACATACACACACACACTCTCTCACTCTACACAGACGGGGGGTGGGGTCGGAGCAGAGGAAAGGCCGCGACCAGCACCACCACCCGCTCCCCCCCCTCCTCCCGCGCAGGCAGCGGGAGCACCGGGGACAGCAGTGGGGATAAGAAACCCCCCGCTACCACCTCCATGCAGGCAGCGGGATCTGAGGTAAGCGGCGACCTGAGGGACATCCCCGCTCCCATCTCCTGCCCCGCGGCCTGTCCCTCGGTGACAGGGGGAAGCGGGGACAGGAGGGACATCCCCGCTCCCATCTCCTGCCCCGCGGCCTGTCCCGCGGTGACAGGGGGAAGCGGGGACAGGAGGGACATCCCCGCTCCCATCTCCTGCCCCGCGGCCTGTCCCGCGGTGACAGGGGGAAGCGGGGAGCGGAGGGACATGCCCGCTCCCATCTCCTGTCCCGCGGGATGAATATGCGCTAAAGCGCGGCGGCCATTTTTTTTTTCGCGACCCCGTTAGTAACGCGGTGGTCTCGGGGTGGACCCCGAGACCCGCGTTATAACGGGGTTTAGCTGTAATAAGTTAAATGTGCCACTACTAAGCTATAATATGGAATATATAGAGGATACGAGATCATGTGTGAGATAATTAATATAAATATAAGTGAATACTATAAAGGAAATAAATCAATATACATACTAATTAATAAATACATTAATAATAATAATAATAATAATAATAAATAACGTAACCATACTAGTGATAAGTGCAACCATTGAAATAAAGTAGATATATAAAGGGTGCACTACTAAAAATATTAATATAAGCTAATATTATAAAGAACATAAATCAATATATATATATATGTAAAAATAATAAATAGTGTAACCCATGCTAATAATGTTATGTACAAAAACAACATAGAACGGACAGGTAATATGTGCACCATAAATCAAAACCTCAAATAAAAATCATATAATTAAATGGTAATACTAAAGAATATCATATGTTAAATACATAAATAAATACATCAAACTAGAAAGTGCTTAAGATCCCACTCCACATTAATCCCAGTGCGATGTAACGTGTTCATAGCATGAATCCAATACATTTCCCGCATATTAAGTTTGTTTATTCTATCTCCCCCCTAGGGTGGATATCAACGTGTTCCAGAGCTGAAAAAGAAAATTTGGAAATATCCCCAAGACTACACATAGAAAAGTGCAGTGACACAGGATGTAACAAGTCTTTCTTTAGAATATGTCTAATATGTTCTTGAACCCTTACTCTCACGGGCCTAATGGTCCGACCAATGTAAGACATTTTACATCCACATTGTAAGTGGTAAATCACATAGCTGGTATGACAGTTCATAAAGCTACCAATACGATGGTTGCCCTCACATGTAGGAATGTTTTTAATGGGTTTGGCATATTTGCAAACTGAGCACCGCCCACAGGGGAAAAAACCTTTTGGAATGTTACTTAGTTGTGATCTATATGATTTAGCATTGCATAGACTTGGTGAAAGATAAGAACCTAAAGTTTTTGTTTTTTTATAAATAAACTTCAGTCCACCCTGTATTAGGGATGCAATATCCTTATCTAAGGTAAGTATTTTCCAATGTTTTTGAAATATTTCCATAATCGCTTTAGACTGTCTATAATAAACTGAAATAAAAGATGGACACAAAGAATTATCCTCATAATTGTATCGCTTCTTTTTACTATTTGTTTTAGATTTAATAATCTCCTCTCTATCAAGAGAGTCTGCATATTCAAATGCCTTAACAATATCAGTATCCTTATAACCTCTTTCTCTAAAATTATCCGCCATTTCGCGGGAACGAATCAGAAACATTTCATTATTTGAACAAATCCTTTTGAGCCGAATAAACTGAGCCTTGGGTATGCTCTTAATCAGGGCTGGAGGATGACAGCTAGTTGCGCACAGAAGAACATTTTTTCAGCTGATAGATAAATACAGCCGCTCTTCTGCGGTGTATCACAAATTCAATTGCTGTTAGAATATGCAGGAATTAAATCTACCATAGATTAAAATAACAATTGTAAAATACATTAATCCTACGTGTTTCGTAGCTGAAACGCTACTTCATCAGGGAAATGTCTGATGAAGTAGCGTTTCAGCTACGAAACGCATAGGATTAATGTATTTTACAATTGTTATTTTAATCTATGGTAGATTTCATGCCTTAATATTCTAACAGCAATTGAATTTGTGATACACCACAGAGGAGCGGCTGTATTTATCAGAGGCAGGCATGCGAAGTGACAAGCAGGGAGTTGGACAGCAGGCAGAGGAGAACGATTTTTTTGTTTCAATTTTATTTTCGTACTGGAGAGTGGTGACAGGAGATGCTGTGCTAATGCCCCTCCTGTGAGACTGAGGAGGTGTTTTTCTTAGGCTCAGTTAGCAGTGCAGGTAGAACAGCAAGAGCAGTCATAGATTTAACATTTGCTTTTTCTGTTACCAGCAGTAGGAGTAGCAGTAGTGCTGTGGCTGTACCCCCTGCAGTGTGCATGCCTCAGAAACCTTCTGCTCTTACTGCTGTTCAACAGGTTATACAGTATGTGAGTTGAGCTTGAGGGAGGTAATAATTCCACCACCTTTAACCTTATTCTTTGTAAGTAACTGTATCTCAGTGGCAGCACGTAGTGCATTACTAAGGATTTTGAGGTTATTGCCTGTTTGTTAGAGAATGAGTATTTGTCAGGGTCACCTTTGTCAGAAGCTATTTCCTCTTTGTCATTGACCTTTCTGATTCTGTCTGTGTAGTGACAAAGACTGTTCATGCTTCCTGTGCCCAAGCCAATCTGTTTGAACAGGTGTGCGAGCAGGAGCAGGTAAGGCCTGGTCCCTCATGACAGGTTTTGAATTTATGTCCCTGGATCTGGTTGCAGATGCCCTGCACCACTACTGTTGCTCTTTATGCTCAGCTGGGACAGAAAAAGCATCAGCAGTGGGGATGTGGGGGGTACAGAAGGAAGAACCAAAGGCAGGTAGTGTATTGTAGCAATAGGGAGGGCTTCCAGAAGTGAGGAGGTTATTATTGCCATTGGCCCATCTGGGCCAGGGGGTTGGAGAGTGTGAGGTTACACAGTATTCATAGTTATTTTCGTAGTTGATATTGATGGTGGTTATGGTGACTCTTCTGATGAGTGTCTGGAAGATGTTGAGGTGAAAGAATATGCATGTGCCTCTCAAAGACATCATAGTGGTAGTGAGTAGCACATATTTAATTTTTTGTATGTTTATCTTTCTTTATTTGTGTAAGGTAGGTGTTTGTGTAGAGTTTTTATTTCCTGTTTCCTTTATTTTTTATTTTCTCACTGGTTGTGTCCAATAATAACATATTTTTATACTTCAATCTATCCTTGAGGGCTCCATTATATGGGATCACAATGTTTCTGTAACGGATCCGCACCTTAGTTTACGGTTTGCCTTGCCTTACAGACTTATGCAGCCCTGGAATACTGCTCCTGACCTTTGCTGCAGCTACACCCGGTGTTCACTCATTAAAGCAGTGCTGCCACATGCCCCTTCTGCTATTGGTTCACTGGCCTTTAAAGACACCTTTCCCACAATGCTTCCCTGCCGAGCATAACCCTTCCTGGTTGTCACAAGTGTTCTGCCACAAGCCCTAAGGCTTGGCTCTGTTGAGTACTAATCTCTCTAGTTCTATTCCCTAGTTCACGCAGAGTTCTTTTCCTGTGCTGCAGCGGAGTACTCTTCATGTTAACTTCAGATCCCTGTTTCCTGAGGTCGGCTGCTAGTCGCACGCAGCGACCTGTTCCTGTCTTCTGTGCTGAAGCGGAGGTCTCTAAAGTGTGGACTTCAGCTCCCGGTTTCCTGAGGTTTGCTGTCCTTTCTCTGCAGAGCCTATCTGTTTGGATCCTGGGGCCTGCTGCTCATTCTACAAAGCAGAGGCCGTGTCCTGGTTCCTGTGCTGAAGTGGAGTACCTCCCGTGTATCCTCCTGCTTCCTGTTCCTGTGGTCTGCTGCCCTACCCTTAGCAGAGCCCAATTCCAAGTTCTGAGGTCTGTAGCTCTCTCTCCTTGCACAGGCCGCTCGGGACTCCTGCGCTGAAGCACTGGTTTTCCGATGCTGCCTGGCGGCATGCCCACTCTGGTCTGCCTATCCTTTCCTGAGACCACTACTATGGGCCGTGGTCGTCACACGCGCAGAACCCATGCCCGCGCTCACGCTTCTAAGCTGAAGCGGGGAACTCCTGACTACCTGTTGCCGAACTCCTGCTTGAATAACGTTTACCCTGATCTCTCCAGTCCTGACCATGGCTTGTCCACTGATGATGCTGCCGTCTGCAGCCTCGACCCTGCTACGTACGACTACGAATTGCGCAATACGGATCAGCCTGCGCGGTCTAAGGTCGGTGCTTATACAACCCCACGTCAGCCACGCGGTCCGACCCAGGTTTGTGGTGAGCACAACCGTGACAGTTTCTTTGTCTATGAGGTTTCTTTGTCTCTGCTTAAAATCTAAATTAAAATGAAAGTAAAAAACTGTGGGGCCTATTCTATAAGCCTTGATAAGCCACTTATCGGCCCAAATTCCTACAGCTATTCAGTAGGCCTTGATAAGTGGGCGACAATGGCACAAATCACCCACATTTTCAGCCAGGGACAGATAGCAAGGGTTGCCTGTCACCGGGTTTTTACTGACGGTCGGACTGTTATTGTAAGCCGGTGCTGGCGCTGGCACAGGTGCAGGCGCTATTACATTGCTGGCCTGGGATTGACAAATCTTATTTTGATTAAATCTGACCTTTCTCCTTTTGAAGTCTCCATGATCAAAGAGACTGGAAAAATCTGGCACTAAACACCAATACCCTCCTCTAACTCCGTGTGCAGGGACAATATGAAAAAAACACGGATCGCTACTTAACTTTTCCTTATTGCACGCTTCCACCCACGAGCATCAGGTGAAAATTTGTAAAAGTCATCATTTGAGATAAAAAATTGATAAATTTCACCAACTGTGACCATTTTATCAGCTGCAGCATTAATTGCACAAAAAATTATATATGAATAGGTACAGTCGGGTCTTTTGCACACGTACTGCGGTGTACTGGTACTCATTGCTTTCCGTCCGGCGATTGTGCAGTGAGAAAATATGTGAAACAGACACGGAGCATTTAGTTTTATTATGAAACGCCTACATTGATAAGGTCAATTCACAATGCACCACTGTGGTTTTTTTTTAAACACCTGCAAGTCGACACCTTACTGTAGCACATGTACTGTACACATTAGAATTCATTACAATTCATGAATATCTGCCACCTGGCAGATACGCAAATAATTGCCCCCAATTAAATCTGAACCATTATAATTAAACAGATCAACCGCGAATCAACCGCAGTTC
This sequence comes from Ascaphus truei, assembly GCF_040206685.1. Lineage (NCBI taxonomy): Eukaryota > Metazoa > Chordata > Amphibia > Anura > Ascaphidae > Ascaphus > Ascaphus truei. The sequence continues at coordinate 157,603,451 of NC_134483.1, read as the reverse complement.
AACCGCGGGTGCCGGGCGGGCCGAATGCAACATGAGCACGGGGGATCCCCCATTTATTCCGCGTGGCATTCAGGACATGGAACCGCAACGCACCCGAGAAGTTTTAGAATAAAGACTGGCACACGAGTAAATATTCACTTTATTATATTTCTTCACATATAAGTTGCACATAATAGTTTGCACTTTTAATCGATCCTCAATATACTTTTATCATTCAGGTTACACCCATACGTATTGGAGGGGTGTCACAGACTGTTCCTGCTTTCCCAACGTTTATGCCGCGGGGGCCTCCTGGATCTTAAGCACCCAGTGAAGCATCATTCGCTACCCATTGCTTTCCCCCTGCAATCACTTTAGCGTTATAAGAATGTGGGGAATTTTGGGAATCCCCAGAAATATCAGATTTTTTTGGACCCGGTGTCAACTTCATTTTTAGGCAGGCCTGTGGCTCTCCCTGAACCCCAATCAAAAGTACGCTAATTACAGATGCAGCAACGAGAATCCGAACACTTCCCAGGCAAGTGTTCGGATACTCGTGGCTTCATCAGTATAACCAATTTGGGAGGTGATGCGGCTGCATAGGCTATACCATTAGTGTATATTGATAGCCCACTGCTATACAATCTAAATCAGTTTAAAGCAGAGTTCCAGCGAATATTTGATAGACAATCAGCAGATGACCAGCTTCTGGAGCTTCATCAGGGCAGCAAATATTTTGGCATATCTTACCTAGTCCAATTGACTAGTGCTAGAATCCTCTTGGCCTGAATGTCAAATGCCTTCCCTGTTTTATAGCAGTCTTAGAGATGAGAGTAAAGATATTTTGGCTCAGGTTGTTCCAAAACTGGCTACATTACATACTTAGAGTTAGTGTACTTGGTTCTTCAATTGGAAAACCGTTTACTAGAATGCAAAGGAGAAAGATGGAGGAAGGGCTCCAAAACAATTTATGAAGGCCTACTTTAGATACAGTCCAATATGAAAACTATGGGGGGAACCCGCACCCAAACCCAAGCAGATATGGGAACCCATTTCTAAGGATGAAAGTGAAAGAAGGCAAAATCAATATTTATGTTTATATTGTGGATAGCAAGGGCATTTTGTGTGGGAATGTCCAAGGAAACCCAGGAACTTGCACCAGAGCAAAAACTCGACAGGAAAGGGACCTGACCTGCTGAGCACTAAGAAACCAAAGACTCTACTTTGTTCTGCTAACACACTACAGGTGGCCGTGGCACACAGTCTTCCAGCTGTTATACAGTATGAAGACCATGACACTATTGACGTTTCCATTCGCATAAATTCTGGAGTGACTGGGACCATTTTTTACTTATCCTTCATTAAAAGGCTGGGGATACCAATTCAGCGCAAGAAACAGGAAGAAATTGTTAGATCAGTTGATGGATCAATCCTTACTTCTTGTTCTCTGAAGTAGCATACTTTGAAAATACCTGCAATAACGGACATTTAGAAATCCTGCTTTTTGACCTCATTGATGTGCCACAGTTCCAGGTTATCTTAGGTATGCCCTGGTTGACTGAACACAATCCAACCACTGATTGGGAGACACATTCTGTGAAGTTTTTATCCATGTTTTGCAGAAATCAGTGTTTTGTGGAAGCACCCATGAAAAAAAAAGGAGAATCGAGAGAGAGAGAGAGAGAGAGAGAGAGAGAGAGAGAGAGAGAGAGAGAGAGAGAGAGAGAGAGAGAGAGAGAGAGAGAGAGAGAGAGAGAGACTACAAAACTGGTTACCCTACTTTAGAGACATCAATTGAAGTTTAAAAAAAATTAATTGAAAGTATAGATTGCTAAAGAAAAAGCTGACATACGGACATAAAAGTGTTAATATTATGTTAAAGTTATTTGTGTCACCTAAATAAAATCAGTTCAAAAGATTGCATATTACAAATGTGTAATCTTAATAATGTATACATTAGGACTAGGAAAACATGCAAATAAAAAATAGATGTCTTGATCAAGATTGAATTACTCTAAGGTTTCTCAACTCAACATTTATTACCCCATGCAATTGAAAATTGGAATGTTAAGCCAGTTTTGTGGCACTGAAGGTTGCAGTTGCGTATGATTACTCTAATGTGATGTGAAGCATACAGTATGCTGCATTTTACAATGTAACATGAAGCATATGTTCTGTTGTATGATTTTCAGATCATGAGCTCATTGGAGCAGTGCTCTCTTTACAAACTGTGCCAGTGTATGTTATGTGGGGATTGTATTGTTGTTTTAACACCACATTCTAATTTTCTGCGGAATATGTTGGCAAGTTATAAATTATAATATTTATCTTATTTGACTTAAAGGAGGACTCAAGACAGTCCACATTAACATACAACAGCAGGATCTATCACTTCTCATATCAGAGATGGTCACTGGGAACATACACAGTAAAATACTGCACCCAGAGTAAATAATGTAACTAAGATATGTGTACTGTATATGACTCTTGAGCATTTAGTCCATTTTAGTAACATACAGAATTAAGGATATAATTCATAGATTTCTTTGGCCCACTGGCAAAAAATCCAAACAGTACAACACTTAATAGCAGAGAATGAAAAAGATTTACTGTTTTATTAATGGCTCATATATTACATAGGGAAGAATATACAAAAAGTGTCTGTGGTTGGGACTGAGTAATCCGTTTTTAAAAGTTTAAATAGTGGCTAATTTTTAGAATTAGAGTAAATATTACTTCACATCAGAATGTCTATGAAATAGAAAAAGCATTTGGGAGCACATTTTGGTACTAATATGATTACAATAAATATTTTGAGCCCCTAACAAGTATAGCATGTTTAAACGGTAAAATTAAAAATTTTACTATAATTATTATAAAACGTGACAGGTTTAGAAGCCTTTTCAATAGTTTACATTCCCATTGAGACTTATTTACTGTACTTGAAATAAGGAGTAGAGAGCGAATACTTGAGCACTTGAGTCTAATTTTTAAAAAGACGCAAAAACATTTTTTGGTGAAATATGTACTGGAAGCTGCACTATCACAGAAATAAAGCCAACTGGCTCTGGGTGTGACACTAGTGTGAGAAAAAAAAGGTATAGTATAGGTGCAGGCTTTTTTCGAGATCAAACATTGTAGGCTAAAATGGAAACTATAATGACCATTTGTATTTATGCTCTTAACAAATAACATTTCTTTTTGCAACAACCTCTAACAGGTAGAAAAGAATAGAAAAATAGCACTTGGGTTAGCAATGTTAAAAAAGAGCATGTTATGCCACATTGGAAAGGCGGGGATAGAGATATTGAACTCGCAAAACGAGAAACTTTCTGGATTTACAAACTGGGTTCACTAACTCCAGCAGGATTAAATGTTGATATTGAGATAGGGGCTTTTTTAGTCTAGCTCAGTGGTTCCCAAAGTGGGCGGTACTGTGGGATTACCTAGATGAGGGCTATGAGGCAAGGGGACAGCAGGGGGTGGTGGAGGTGTGCCCCTCCGAGTGCGTTGTTCACGTATTTATGACTGACCAGGCTAAAACACCTTCCTCACTTCAAGTTTCTGCCTCAACATGGTGCTGATATCTGGTGGAAACTATTGGAATTTTTAGTAAACACACCCCCAGAGCTCTAATCAGACCAGTATAACGCTTTTTGAGAAACTGTCGTCACCACGTGTAGTTCTTTGTCATATCTGAAGTTCTTGCTGGTAAATCCTGAACATAAATTGTTACTGTTTTGAATTGTATGGTTATTATCGTCCTTAGTGGGTCATGCAAACCACTATTCTGAATAATGCTTTTTATAGTGTAGGGTAGGGGGCACTGAGGATGAGTTTGTGGAACCAACGGGGTGGTGACCCAAAACAGTTTGGGAACAACTTGTATAGCTATTCAGATCTATTGTTTCTGAATAATTAAAATCTCACATTTGTAAACTTTGTTTAAGTTAGATGATTTTAACATTGCTAACCCAAGTTTTATTTTTCAATTCTATTCGCTCTCTTTCCCTATTTTGACATTATTGAATTTATAAAATATGTTGATTAGGGAGTTTTATTATTAATATGTGCAGTGTAGTGTAGGATTTTTAATACTCTGTATAACCTATGATAGAGTTTACTTATGAGAGTAGTTACAATATTTGTGTTTATTTATTTAAGATTAGTTTTTGTAAATACCATAATAATATATATTTTTTGATGCTAATAATAATATGTTTTCTCATGATCCAGGGGGAGCATGGGGGATAAAAACACACGAAAAAAACAATCTAAGTGCAGATGTAACCGATATAAATGGATAATCCCTGGTGAATCTTGGCCCCTATGTATAGCCTACTCACAGGAAAGTAACGGTATTCAAACAGAGGTAACAAAGGGTAGACTGTGGACATCGATAATGCAGAGCAGCTCCTTCACTTGGGGAATGCGACCTCAGCAAGAAAAAAATGTACGCACATAGCACAAGATTCAAAAGGGATTATCCATTTATATTGGTTACCCATTTATATTGGTTACATCTGCCCTTAGATTGTTTTTTTCATGTGTTTTTATTCCCCATGCTCCCCCTGGATAGTGAGAAAACAGTTCTACATTTTGGGGAAGAGTGAAGACAAACCCACCAGAGGGTAGAAGCAGGGGGGTGACACTTTTATATTGTTATTGCACTTTATATTGCACTTGTCAATATTTGCACTATTATCACTATTTATTGGGATTAGTAAACACTGTTTAGGGTGTTAGCGCCTTTTATATTCACCATATATTGCACATAATAATAATATGTTGACTATGGGAATTTTTTTATGCAACATATTCTTTTATAAGTGAAAATATCCAAGAGCCAGCCAGCCAGCCCAAAGAAGATGCTGATTGAAGAAGATTGTACATTTGGAAGAAGAGAGAAGACATTTGTATTATTGTATTTTTCATAAAGTAATTTACTGCAATCTAATAAAAAAATATTTGATATTTTAAAATACTTTTTAGTCATCTGTAGTTTTTAGGGTAATAGGTGGTTGGATACTTTTAAATACCATTACATATCATATCACAGTCTATCGTTTGAAATTAACAGGAATAAGGGACGGGTTACATTGCATTTAGATTGTAAAGACAAACTAGCACACTAGTGCCTACTATCATTTCTGGGGAGTATTGCAACCAACATTAAAACACTATTTTGCCAGCTGCAACACATTCGCGGGTCAGCTGCGAGTGGGCCGAAAAATTATCGGGGCGCATACGGTGTGTACCCTCAAGACAAATGTGCCAGTAAATTACCCTCTATCTGTATGTACAATGCAGGATTCAGACTACACTATTTTAATTATAATGGAGTCTGTATTATGAGAGTGCTAAGCCCCTCCCCCCCCCTCTGGGAGATCTTGACAAGACTACAGGTCTGTGTGGTGCTGGTTACCTGTGAGAGTCCAGGACAGATGAGCTTCCACGATGTTGTGTGGAACAGTACAGGCTTTAGGTGATCCTCAGGTTCTCTTCATTGGTGACAGCGCCTCCAGTCACAGTAGGTTCCAGCAGAGTTGATCTTTGTTAGTGCAGCCACTGCAGGTTTGCAGCATAGTGGAGAATGGGCTCCAGACCCCTGGATGGTGCTTGCAAGCAGGTAATATTGAGACCTTGTGCTCTGCACAGATCTTGAGCTCACTCAGCCCCAGGAGGAACAGAGGTGAACTCCTCTGTCTTTCCCGGCTGGGAAGGACCTCTACTGACTCTATAATTTGGAGTGCATCCTTCCTAATGCAGAAAAGGGAGGGCACATGGTCTGCACCATGATTGGCTGCACACAGTGTCACCACCTCTCTTGTCACTCATGGAGGCTGCATTTAAACCCCACTGGGTAGCCTGTCACTGCCTGTAGCTACTAGGGCTTATGTGACAGGAAGGCATAAAGATAGTCTGGACAGCCATGGCTATAAGAGTAATCACAATATTTACTATCATTCAGTGAAATTCCAATATCTGTAAACATTATTAGACGCATTAATGCTTTTATAAAGCTTCAACTATATAAATCTTAGAAGATTCTGTATAGGTTATATTTGGAACTATAAAAGTTTTTTAATATTTTATTTGGTCAACCTCAGGGTATGATTTATAATGTAAATATGTTTTTTCTAAAGATCTAAAACGAATAATATGTACAGCCCTATTCTATATATAGTATAGCTGATTTGTCATTAGGTAAGATTTATAGCTATACGTTCTGTTACATACTTTAAACATATAATGAAATTCCCTGTGACTGTCAAAATCTGTGTCAGAGCTACAGTTAGGTCGGGAAATAATTGGACACTGATACAAGTTTTGTTATTTCGGCTGTGTACCAAAATAATTTCAAGTTACAGTTAAATAATGAATATGGGCTTAAAGTGCAGTCTATCAGCTTTAATTTGAGGGTATTCACATCCAAATTGGAGGAAGGGTTTAGGAATTACATGTCTTTAATATGTAGCCCCTCTTTTTCAAGGGACCAAAAGTAATTGGACAATTGACTCAAAAGCTGTTTCATGGACAGGTGTGTGGGCTATTCCTTTGTTATTTCATCATCAATTAAGCAGATTAAAGGTCTGGAGTTGATTCCAGGTGTGGCATTCACATTTGGAAGCTGTTGCTGTGAACCTACAACATGCGGTCAAAGAAGCTCTCAATGCAAGTGAAACAGGGAATCCCTAGGCTGCAAAAAAAAAGAAAATCCATCAGAGAGATAGCAGGAACATTAGGAGTGGCCAAATCAACAGTTTGGTACATTCTGAGAAAAAAAGAGGATTCAGCTGATTGCATATATCATTAGCCTTTACCTAATTGTGGGCGTATACTTACCTCTGACCATTATATAATCCGATGTGAGTGGAGCCCAAAGTACTCTTTGATAAAGCGCCTCCACGGCGGGAAACGCGTCAGAGTTTTTAAACGTTAGTGTGTTTGTCCCCTTTTTGGCTTATATGCCTAATAAATAATTATTTTGCTACTGGCCCTTTTTTCTTTTTTTATTAGCAGTGCTCTACTTTTCCTCTCTGTTCCTGAGAAAAAAAGAACGCACTGGTGAGCTCTGCAACACAAAAAGGCCTGGACGTCCACAGAAGACAACAGTGGTGGATATCGTAGGATCCTTTCCATGGTAAAGAAAAACCCCTTCACAACATCCAGCCAAGTGAAGAACACTCTCCAGGAGGCATATCATTATCCAAATCTACCATAAAGAGAAGACAACACGAGAGCAAATACAGAGGGTTCACCACAAGGTGCAAACCATTCATAAGCCTCAAGATTAGAAAGGCCAGATTAGACTTTGCCAAACAATATCTAAAAAAAGTGAGCCAAGTTCTGGAACAGCATTCTTTGGACAGATGAAACTAAGATCAACCTGTACCAGAATGATGGGAAGAAAAAAGTATGGAGAAGGCTTGGAATGGCTCATCATCCGAAGCATATCACATCATCTGTAAAACACGGTGGAGGCAGTGTGATGGCATTGGCATGCATGGCTTACAATGGCACTGGGTCACTATTGTTTATTGATGAGGTGACAGAAGACAGAAGCAGCCGGATGAATTCTGAAGTGTATAGGGATATATTGTCTGCTCAGATTCAGCCAAATTCAGTGAAGTTGATAGGACGGCGCTTCAGTTTACAGATGGACAATGACCCAAAACATACTGCGAAAGCAACCCAGGAGTTTTTTAAGGCAAAGAAGTTTAATATTCTGCAATGCTCGAGTCAATCACCTGATCTCAACCCGATCAAGCATGCATTTCACTTGCTGAAGACAAAATGTAAGGCAGAAAAACCCACGAACAAAGAACAACTGAAGACAGCTGCAGTAAAGACAATAAACAGTGCAAACTGCATGGTGAAGTATATCAAAAATTATAATTCCATAAAAGAAGGTAAGTATTAGGCATACATAAAATAGGTAGAACAAACGCATTGAGTGCTAAAAGCACAATGGATTACCACTCGGCAACAGGTTCATTGAACTTTATGCGCCACGATTGTGCATTTCCACCTGATCGGGTACATTGGGACTCCAATACCTGCTGGATTCACCATACATCCAGCGTGTACCACGAGGGCGCGGACGCTTGCCGCTGTGACGTCATCCAGACGTGAACCCGGAAGTGCGACAGATAGACGCCTGCAGACACCGCTGAGAGGAATTCACCTTCGTGAGTGACAGCCCCATTGGATAGAGCTGCCCTCCCTAAGGACTGCGTACCAGAGGGATGTCACAGACCGCAGGAACCTCCATTGCCGAGTGATCCAGAGCCGTTTCGCCACCTGTTGCCGAGTGGTAATCCATTGTGCTTTTAGCACTCAATGCGTTTGTTCTACCTATTTTATGTACGCCTAATACTTACCTTCTTTTATGGAATTATAATTTTTGATATACTTCACCATGCAGTTTGCGCTTTTTTTTGTGTTTATTGTCTCTAGTTCTGTTGGAGTGCTGAGCCACCCTGACCACCTTACAGCTGCAGCTGCGATTATTTTACACAGAGTGTATGTATTAACCCTGAGTTTAAGGGTTTCATTTTTCTCTCTCACTTTAAGCACTGTTTCACTGTATATAGTGTTGTGGTTAAATGGTATATTAGTTGCGCACTATTTTTCTTTTATAGCTGCAGTAAAGGCCTGACAAAGCATCACAAAGGAGGAAACCCAGCGTTTGGTGATGTCCATGCTTTCCAGACTTTGTCCAGTCATTGCCTGCAAAGGATTCTCGACAAACTATTTAAAATGAACATTTTATTTATGATTGTGTGAATTTGTCCAAGTACATTTGAGCCCCTGAAATAAGGGGACTGTGTATGAAATGGTTGCAATTCCTAAACGTTTCATACAATATTTTTGTTCAACCCTTTGAATTAAAGCTGAATATCTGCACTTCTATTGCATCTCAGTTGTTTCATTTCAAATCCATTGTGGTGGCGTACAGAGCCAAAATTATGAAAATTGTGTCAGTGTCCAATTATTTCCGGACCAAACTGTATATGTAGTAACAAGTTATGTTTCCAAAGTGATTGGAGAAAACTTTTCTATGTTTTTAAATGTTAATAGTGGAAACTGTCCACCTTTATGAGCTGAGACTATGGAGTCTTTTTCCTGAAGAAGCCGCGTATGGTGAAACGCATAGAGTTGAGCTGGGTAACGGAGACAGATGTGTCCTGCTGCCTGCTGACATCAGGGTAAATTGGACTGGAATTTAGGCGGTCTTATGAGATGCTGGCATTTCTCAGTGGTGGAGAGAATGGAGCTGTCTGGTATCTTGGGAGTTCTCTGCATTATAAACCAATGTTTATAATGCAAACCAATGTGAATATGCATTTTTATGGGTCATTTTGTATTGAAATATAAAAATAATTTTGTGCAGTCTGCACTATTGTGTCTACCTTACTGTTTTCCCGGAAAGCTCACTGCTGACCAGGCTACCAGCTCTATACTTTCTACAGTTTTGGATATGCGATTTTAAATGGGGAATATGTGAGTAATATTTTAATCATCAGTCCCCCCCAACCAATACATTTGGGAATGTATTACACTATTTTTGTATATCTTCTCTTTTTTTATGTCCATTTTGTGCTCCCCTAACTTTGAAGAAAATGACTACTGAAAGAATTGGTGAAATGGTTTTTTAAGGGTTTGAGGAGCAAGGCTTAATAGTTTTAATAGTTTACGATTTTTCACATCACAATTTAATTGATATCTTTATAGGTAAAGTCACATTATTGATTACCGTCACTTTATTATTATAATCAGAATCACTGTTGTGAGTTTTAAGAGTTTAATAACATTGTTAAGGGAATTACACTTTTGGGCAATCAGTATTTGGCTTTTTGAAACTGTATATTAGATATTTTAAAGTCACACGTGGCACGCTAATGTGTAACAGTTTGTGATTGTATATATTAAACCTTTGTTAGCGGATAATTTAATGTATTTCATTCAGATGTATTTTTTATTGGCTACACAACAGTACAAGCAAATGGAATATGCTTAATCTTAATATTCTGATTAGTCCCAACAAGGTCACAAATCAGTCTAATACCTAATTTTTGCCGGATAAATGTGACTTACTTGGAACAGTGGAACTACTATAAATTTTATAGAAACTGTGAAACCGTAAGCAAAAAATGTGGAATATTACATTTGCAGCTGGATGCTAAACTACTGCCAGCCCAAATTTGATTCCAACAGAAGAAATGTATATGTATTATTTCTGGCCCACTAAGTCATCCAGCGATTCACGACTTCACTTGTCGCAGCTGGACTACAGAAACAGGTGCAGAAGACCCTGGGTGTGTTACAAAGCTACAGAAGACAACGGCAACGCGGAACTGGACTTCAGACTTAAGTTGATTAGTTACATAAGATTAATGAAGATACAGTAGATTCCTGTAGCTGTGCATTCTAACCTGCTTATTGTTGGAAAGAGATATAACACATTACAGTTTAAGTGCAATACAATAGCTGGAATTTTGAAATGTACTTGTAACCCGTACACACACTGTCAATTTGCATTACATATACTGTATATGCTAACTAATCTTGTGTTAACCAAGAAACATCATAAAAAAAACAATTTTACTTGATAATAGGACTTACGTGTGAAAACAGGAAGCATTCAGACAGAGGTTAGGCCTAGACACATCAAACTTCAATACGGCAAAATTGAGTTATTTTCGCAATAAAATCGGCAATATATTTAGCAAGCAATGCATCAAATTGTTACTGTCAAAAAAAGCCACATAGTTAACACTTATGTTATGAAACATTTAAAGTGATTGATTAACATAACACACTTACCTTGTCTGAATTCTGCTTTTAAATCTGAGGTGAATCAGGTGCATGCTAGCTCACTAATTACTTGCTGACCTAACAGGGCATGACCTACACAGCTGCAGCTTTCTTACTGACAAAGTTTCACACAGTCAAGTGTGCCAAGTGAGTTGAGTGTACGCATGGATTGTTGCACATAATTATAAACTGCTTCATGGCCAAGGGATAGAAACATTAACGTAACCTACATTTTGTTTTCAATGTCTTTATCACGACATCTATTTCTCTATTACAAAAACATTTTTTTTCATTGCTTTCATAAATATTTAACATTCAGGTAATGTTACCTGAAACAACATGTGTGTAACCAAAATGTGTGTAGTGGTACCTCCTACTGAAGCATACACGTTCTAATGTTTTATGTATATCTGAGACTGACAGTATGTTGCCGTAGTGATTTCTGTGTGTATTTTGGAGCTGTGTGTGTGATAACATTAGATTGGCAAAGTTGTGTGTGTGTGTGAGTGGAGTGACAGCCTGCTGTGTGTTTAAAAGGGTGGCTGGAAATGGTGTGTTGAAGAAAAGTCCTCTTTGGCGCTGGTCCTCAGTGTGGTGTGTTGAATCTTTGAATCAGTGTGGCTCTTTGATAAAGCGCCCCTGGCGAGAAACGCGTTAGAGGTTTCTCTTTTTAATTAGTTGATGTCTGAATAAATTTTTGTTATTTTTTCATTGGCCTCCAGTTCTCTTCCTTTTTTGCTGTGCTCCTAGTTTCTCTCCCATCTCATCTGTTCCTGCTTATCTGTGGATGCTCGCAGTTGATACCAGAGATTTCTGACTTACCTGGAATTGGATTGTGAGTACTTCGTCCATTGACTGTTCACTGCTGTATTATCACTAAGGGTAGTCTGGTTGCTGTTGCGAGGGTCTGCTGGTTCCCGCTGGGGGACCTCACGACCACCGCTCCTAGCTGGTCCCCACTATATGTGATCGCCTGAAGGGCTTACTTCATTACAGTGGCAGTTTTCCCTGTATCATAGGTGCAGTCTCCGGTATTTATAGGGTTATTCATGATGCCTCCGCGTGATGTACGCTGTCTTTAGGGCTAGTAGCGCCGGGCTCTGAGGTTCACTCCTCTTCTCTGCCGCGTGGTGTGTTGAATAGTGTTGGGAAAAACAACAAAATTAAATGGTGTACAACTTCTACACAACTACTAAATGCAATAACACCATTTGTGCGTGCAAATAATAAAACAGCACCAAAATACACAATAGAACAAGATCTACAGTATGTATCCAGTGAAACTCTTCCGCAACTACTAATGAGATAAAGTGCAACCTTTAAACCTAGTAAGACTAATAATAATATGTTTTTTGAAAAATCTGTTTGGAACCATCATTGTGGGAGATGTGTCATGTGTAAATACATGGCACAGGATAAAACCTTAATAGATGCTAGAACAGGGAAAGACTACAAAGTTAATAGATTTATTACCTGTTCCACTCAATTTGTATTTTATGTAATTGACTGCCCCAACAAGAAGTTTTATGTTGGTAAAACTATAAGATCTTTAAAAGTTAGGATTGTGGAGCATGTCAACGGCATAAAGAATGGACGACATTAAGCGCTATGTACATTAATGGCGCTATATAAATAAAGACATACAATATAAATAAAAACATACAAGACACCTGCTACACAAGGGATAAAAGGTATACAATTTGGCTCAACATTTACTTGACCATCATGGAGGGTCAGTGGAGGGTTTGCGTTTTAGATGATTAAGAGAGACGTCCGAAAAGGAGACAGAGATCTAAAACTTCTCCAAGGAGAACAGTATTGGATATATACATTATGTAGTAGGACCCCTGTGGGATTAAATGAACAACTAGAGCTCCATTCTTTCTTTGGATAAAATAGAGGTTCTCTTATGGTCACAATATATTAGGTCTTTGAAAATAGGATAAATAGACAATACTGGTATAAGTTTGTGTCTCAGGGTTATTAAGCGTTTTTTTTTATAAAAACTTAAAAACAAATGTAATTAACCATTTTTAGATGTTTGACATTTTAATATTTAGTTTTCATAAATTGATCACTCTAATGATATGGCCAATGACAGCAATAGATTTATTTTTATAATTTTCTGGTTTTATCCTTTTTTGTCATTGGGTCATTTAGAATATAGAATACATACAGTAGAGGCAACGTTTATTCTAACATTTGCTGTAAACTAGCCGGGTTACATTCTGGGTATGTGCTGGGTATGTGCTGGGTATGTTCTGGGCTAGTTTGAGGCACGTTTAAGGCATTTCTGCATTGACTAACGACCCATAGGATTAACACAGCAGGGATCCCTGGCAGTCCAATTCAGTTTGAATGGGACTGCCAGGGACCCCCGCTGTTAATCTGATAGGCCATTAATCAATGCAGAAATGCTGGGGCTAGTTTAAGGAAAGTTTAAGGCATGTATTCAGAATGTACCTGGGTGTTTCCTGGGTCTTTTGGGGAATTGCCACTGGTTTTTGTTAGAATAAGAGTTGCCTCTACTGTAAATAGGATGTACTGTATATAGACATATATGATTAATTGCTATCTTTTGTCTAGGGATTTTTTTCTCTATGGCATAGGCTAATGACTCAATAATTGGTTGATACAGATTGGGATTATTTATTAGACTCAATGATATTACATTCAGGTGTCTACCAGTTTTGGTATGAAGTTTTTTTTGCCTTTTATATTTGTATTAAACTATATTTTCATGTGTTGTTTAATATAGAATACACCAAAAATAATGGGCGGCCCTCCCACACTTTATCACATACAGTACAAATTAATTAAAGTGATAGGAAAAACTAAATATAGATGATAGATTCTGGGTGTGAAGATTGCTCAAAACCTCTGTTGATGACTTGTTTCCAAAAGTTCTCCTTTTCAAACGTCACTCCTCCAAAGTCCAGAAGGAGCAGGATCACCCCAGAAAATAATATAGTGTACACTGTGTATACAAATGAAGAAAATGTGGTTTAAATCTTCTCTCATATGTTTGCTCACTTACTAGAAAGTAAGAATAATGTAATTGCAATTCAGTATGTGCTCACCATATGGCGTACTGAATTTCTTATTTTATGGCCTCACATGCACGGTCTAAAAGGACATGTGTTTCAATACAATAAACTAGCCAATGTAACAATGTCACTAGAAGGGCGATGAACTGCACAAGAACTTAACACGTGTTTCTATACAATATAAGTTTAACAATGTCACTAGAAATTTCTAGAACCCCTTTATTATTAAGATGGTAGCGAGACAACTAGGCCTCCCCACAGAGCCACCATTACCCCATGAGCATCCCCACATTCTTGCGCTGGGTGTTCCCACAGGAGTACTGTAACTGATGAACCGTGTTTGAATAGTACATTTTGTCACAAGAGACCAAGTATTTACACCTTTTAACCGGGATCATTCACTGAGCAAAACAAGATAGTAAAACAAATTGTCATTTATTCCATAATCGGCATGTACTGTACGAGGATCGGTCTTGGGTCCCAATCTCATTATGTGCCCGTGACGCCACTGGTGATGTGCCTCACGCTGACAGGATTGTGCGTAGGCGCCGTTCTACTCTTGTCAGGCAAAAGAACTCAACCAGGAGTTAACACTGACAGCAGGATAATCATCCACTTAACATGCAGTGCTTACTCCGCCTCCTGACGATTGTATGGGTGAATAGCAATCAACATTCACAACTGTTCAACTCAGTGTTAATTGGTTCTGCAATCTAAGACAAGCATCTCATTCAGCCTTGTGCTTTTTCCCTGATTGATTTACAGTCCTTTATATGCTCACCGATCCCTGCTCCAAATCGGCTGAGCATAGTAGTCCAAACCTGCAACGAACTGCTACCCACAAGCACCCAGCTTGCCGTACCCTGCTTTGCCTTGGGAAATACTGCTAACCTTGTCTTTTCTCCTAGTACCCTTGACCTTGGCTTGTACCTGGACCCCCACCTTCTCCTATCCACAACCTCAGCTTGTACCTGGACTCCCACCATCTCTATACTTCGACCTCAGCTACGGACATCTATGATTCTACATCTCCAACGCCAGACCATGGCGAGTATCAACACTATCCTACTTCTCCTACCCTGACCTGGCCACACGACTATGGAAAAGCACACCGGACGCAGTCTTGCGGCTGTGGGTTGGTGTATTCTAATCCCCACCTCAGCCTCGCGGTTCTGTCCTGTGTGTGGTGAGCACTCGTTACAGCATGAAGTTCCTGATGCCACCACTGTATCTGCTCCGGAGATGCCGAAATTCCTTGACCGAGAGATAGTACCAAAAGTCCTGGTACTCTTTTCAGCTTACAATCCATGCTGCGACTGCTATGTTCTATTTTCAGAACTTGACAGCCTTTAAATTTCTGAAGCCGGCTCACTGCTATATCTCCAAGAGCATCTTTGGTGATTTCGAATTTGCCACTGCTGTCGGCGCTTAGAATCTGTGAGAATCTCTTATCCGGAATGGCTGAGGGTTTCTTAAAGTATTTCAGAGTTCATTCATGCCATACTCTCACACTCCAGCCATTCTGAGTGTGGGAAAAATCCTACCAGCCTATCAGAGCGCTGCCAGTCTATCTAACCCGGGCAAGCTCAGATTCAGAATCTGACATTGGCATGCGCCAACCTAGCACCTCTGCCTGTTGTCAGTCAGAAGCCACCCGCAGAGTTAGGCTCCTCAAAGACTGTGCTGGGCAAATGGTGGTCCGATGACTCCCATTCCTCCCAGGACGTGAGTACTTGAGGCTAACTTTGCTGCCCAAATGGCTTTAACACCTTGGCTTTCATGCTGGGACCCGGGCAGACTTGATGGCACCAAGCTTGGTAGCCACATGGACTCTCGGAACCGTGGACCTGGAAGTCCCCAGCTAATATACTGTGCACAACATATGTACTTTTATGCACTTTAATAAAATGTACTTTCACATATTTTTTCTAAGTCCTTTGGTTATGGGAATAGAATGAAAAAGTGTGCAGGTTCATTTTCACTGCCTTATCCCCCACACACTGAGAACCGGACTTAGACTTTTAAAAACCCTTGCAACCTTATCTGTGGTTGGAGTACCAACAGAACCACTATACCAGGTTCTGGGTGATTAGGGTATTAACTGGGCATCCCCACACCTTTACAGTTTCAGGGATACCACACCTCCACATGCTCCATTTACCTTTCTGGTCTGTGCTGAATCAGGGAATCCTAGCGGTAAGTCGCGCAAGCATTTTCAAGGGGAGATTTTTCCGGAGCAATGTGTCTCAATGTATCCGAGAATCCAACCTGATTCCCGGGTATATTGTTGGGGTATCCAGCAACTCTGGAACCCCGCTACCTAGACACATTCTGACAAGACTTTCTCTGTAAACCCCCCCTTGAAACTCATAGCCTAGCAATCTCTGCTTGCTGGCACACCTAGAAAGGTAAAAACACAGAAAATTCTTTATTGTCGCATAATTACATACATTGCAGATACAATAAACAGGTTCAAGAGCTGACACTGTAAAACCCCAAATATGGATCAGAGGTAACCAGACAGGCTTAATACCTTTATTGAGAGCCTGGTTACCCCCTCACCATCACACATTTCCCTACTAGAGTAAGTATGTTAATACAGTACCAACAGTATTGCATGTTATATTGGTTTACTGTATGTACAAATAATATATAAAATATACTGTTGTGTTTAAACGCTATTACTTTATGTTTTGTACAGGGTCACTGGCAGAGTGAACACGCTTCTTCTGCTATGGTTCAGCAACCAGCAGGAGGAGGAGCAGGGATGGACTCCCTGTCATAGCTGTCGCACTGATGGGAATGGGGCAATTATCTCCCATGGTGGCTTGAGGAGGGGGAATGATATTACAGTATGAGAGGCAACTTTCACCAGCCAATAAGAGGTCCTTTAAATAAATCAAGTTTTGTGAGAGACCTTTATGATTCATTTATTGAATATGGCAGATGGTGCATTGAATGCAGTATCTTTACCCATGTCATGTTGCACATGCCAAAAACTTTACATGTTTCTATACAAGATACAATGTAACAGAGCAGAAATAAATATCTGGTTTGAGACATCATTTTTCTTTGTTCAATCTGACCTTATATTGTATATAAAAAAAGCTAGAGTACATACTTTAATCAAAATAAGCTAGCGATTTCTCATAACGTTTTTAACTTGGCAAGGTAATACAAAGAAAAATGACTGGTTAGCAGACATGAGCAAATTGGCCGGTTCGTTTGGTCTGTGAATATCTGTGAATCAGTTTAAAATGGGCGATTCGTCTTTTCTGGACTTTTTTTTATCTCTGACAATACAATCTGCAGATTCTGCAATCCGTTTGAGGATTTTACCTATACAATCTGCGGATTTTGCAAACCACTGGTGGATTTTAAGAAACCAATTGAAAATTATGCAATCCATGCACGGTTTGTAGAATCTACGTATTGGATTCTTCAAATCCACCAGTGGTTAGCTAAATCCGCAGATTGGATTGGTAAAATCCCCAAACGGATTGCGGAATCTGCAGATTGTATTGTTGAAATTCCCCAGCGGATTAAATTAAATGGCGGTTTTAGATTAATCCGCATGGATTGAAACTGGAACAATCCGTTGACGGATTTTATACCGCAGAACGGATTTTGAATGGTAAACTCTGGAAAGTGCATGAAATGGATTTTAACAGTTTTGCCAATCTCTTCTGGTTAGACCACCATATAGCAATGTGATGCTGATATATTTTGCCATTCAGGAAAGTTCTGATAAGAAAGTATCCCTCTCAGAAATGTATTAGAATATCTGTGACAAGTACCCCTTCTACAACAACAACAAAAAAGGATGGAAGAATTGTATTCAACACTATTTAAGCATTAATGATTGCTTTGTTAGAATGCCACAAGAGAAGCAGGTGCTGGACATAACACCCTTCTTGGACAGATATATTTAATCTTAGCAATTTCAGAAGGAAAAAGCCATTGAATAGACCTTTTGCATCATCTCCCCCCTATCTGTCTCCATCTGAGTACATGCAGCCCTAGTACAAGTATGGCCCAATCAACTCTGAAAATGGGACAATTTCTGCAACTATAACTACTCCTGCAACAACTACGTGCAACACACCCCTTTCAATTTCTACAACAGGTTGAATCACAACTGTGATTTACTACCACCCACTTTTCTACCTCTGCTCAAGGATAATTAAGGTAAATAAAGTTTATATTCAACACACATGCGCACACATGAACCGGTTGTACCGCATATGCATTCCATAGTTCAGATTCCAGTAGTACACGCATGCGCACAAATGAAATGAACCGAATATGTGTTCCAGTTCATATACAGCTAGATACAGCAGAACTATGTAATCTATTTCTATAGCAATTATTTTACAGAATGATACTGTACAAGAAACAGCCAAAAGAAGATAATCTACTATAAAAAAATAATCAGATTAAACATTATGGGTATTTCACTTAAATAAAGCTTGAAAAAAACTTTAAGGTGCTGTATCTTAAGCCATATTGTGCCTCAGTGTAATATTGAAATTTTTTGAGATTCCTTCATTATTACATGCTAAAATGCAACTTGTAGGTATTTGAACACAATACTGACCTTGTATAACTCACATTCAGCATGAATCATTCCTTTTCCCCTGTGCTTGGCGTAGGCAACAAAATGTTGCATGCTATACACTAATGGCATGTATTGTTAAAAGCGAGAATGATGATCTCACTAATTGACCTGTGTTTTGTTAGCCAATGGTCAAATCTGATGAAGATGTTCACACCCATCAGTGATCAAAACTTTTGATCGAATTCCAGGGGAGCGTCGCGGATACCCAAAAAAGAAAATTATGGATAGTGTAATACAGTAACAATGTGTCAATAAATTATAAGGGGTTGCCAAATTACTACTCACAAGCAAAGTAGAATTAAGAGCATTGAATCTGTCTGGAACTGTGAATCATCCCAGTCAGGTATGGTATAAACGGTCAGCAATCTTAGGAAAATGAGAAAACAGCCATGGTGCAGATAGAATAACAACATTTATAAATAAAGGTCACACATGGAGGCTTACATAGGTCTTAAAAGTGAAGGCAGTATACAGCTGGGTCTTTAGTGTGTCGCAAACTCTCACCGCCCTGCTCACAGCTCTCGCATGCGTCTGGACACCGTGACGTCACTTCCGGATCGTGTCGTCACAGCTAGCCGGAACGGAGGACACCACCAAGAATCCCTCTGCTTCTCTTCCTCCTCTAAGATGGCTAACGAGCCAAACTCTACGCGTTTTGTAAGTCATCAGTAGCAGTATATCCCTTTCAATACCTTAGGGCGTATGCTACTAGGTAAAGGGAATTGGAAATACATTTATAGAAAACAAATACAGAAACACTGGCTTGCAATTTATTAGTGAACTTTTACATTTTGAACATCAGTAGCAGTATATCCCTTTCAATACTTTAGGACGTATGCTACTAGGTAAAGGGAATTGGCAATACATTTATAGAAAACAAATACAGAAACCCTGGCTTGCAATTTATTAGTGAACTTTTACATTTTGATATTAAGTCTTTCAACCAGACACAAGATAAATTTTAGTGAGTAAAAAAAGTGACAAAATCCCTTCACTGTAGTCTACAGCAAATAAAAATACAACTGGTAGGTACATTTGCATGTCTCAGACAGGTCTGCAGCCCTGTCTTTCCCCATTATTTCTTAGCATACAATGCATCAACGGCAGCCAGGGATTCTGGGTATGGACATGCAAATGAGCACAGTGCAAAAGTCACCTTTAACTTCTTATCTAATAAAAAATGGTATGTTTATTTGCTACATTTTTTAACAAAGGAATCAATTAGTTTAATCTTTTGATTAAAAATCTTTTATCCCGCTAACCCTGTCAACGTAAACTCAATTAAAAATGGTACATAAACTAAATGTATAATATTTCTTATACTCCAATGGACTAAACATCTTTACTGTTTCATGAAATATGTGAAAGTGCCTAAAAGGTTTGATTCTGTATTTGATTAATAATATTCAAGCAGAAACAATGAGAAAACTACGTTTTTATGTACATTGTGGGGAACTTAACACTGACAAAATGTGGTATCTTATTAAATGGCTTGCTTGAATTTTTTTGGGAGTAAAGATATAGGGATATATATTTTCAGAGTAGGCGCGAGGAAAAGAGCTGATGAGTCCAAAAGCGGTCAGATCGCAGCTTCCCAATGCCTACAAGGCCAGTAATGGTTCCTGCCTGGAAGTATTAATGCAGCGGGAATCCCAGCTTCTGAATGGAACTCCCCCAGCATTAATATTACCATATTGTGACCATGGTTTACCACTGTGACAATCAATGGGTTTATTGGATAATGATTTTTTAAATTGAAATGTATTTTATTTAGTGGTTGTTTTTCATTTTTAGCTTGACTATTCATTGCCATAGTGGCAATCCATGCCCATATCGTGGGCATGGATTACCACTGTGACAATCAATGGTTTTATTGGCAAATATTAATTTTTTTTTAAATGTAATGTATTTTATTTAATGTTTGTTTTTAATTTTTGCTTGTCCGTTCATTGCCCTTGTGACAATCAATGCCCATATTCAGTGCATTAATTTCAAGTTACAGGCCCGTTATGGGGTGACAATATCTCCCTGCATTGTTTAAATGTTACGGTAACGTGGGCCGTGACGCGGGTGAATTTAAACAATGCGGGGTTACCAGCGCCCCAAAGTGGGGTCTGTAACTCAGGAAGCAGGGTGTCCCCAGACCTGAAATGAATGCAGTTCAGCTCCAGTGACCCCCTGCTTCAACTCTATATTATTAAGATAAAATTAAAGCCACGCAATCACGCGCAGGTAGCGTGACTCTTACTGTGTGTCTCTTACAGACAGGTGCAACCTGGTAGGATTCACACAGCGTGAGTCCCATTCAGGCACAGGGACCCCCCCCGTGTTAATCTTGATGCACAATTAAGTCTCCTTACTGAGACCTCGATCACATGCGAGCAGAGATGGGAAAAAAATACGGTGCCACAGCGGATTTACCAACCATAGTACTGCAACGGTATGCTTTTATTTTATTTGCATTTTTAGTACACAGTAATTAAGTAGGAGGTTTCTGGAGTTGAACCCCATCAATTTCAGGTCTGGGGGCACTGCTTCCCGAGATACAGACCACCGTAGTGGGTGCCGGTATATTGGGGCTGTTTAAATTTCTTGGTCACGTGGGCTGTGACATAGGAAATGTAAACTTGCAGGAGATACCGGCATCCCACATTGGAGGTCTGAACTTTGGGAAGCACGGGGTCCCCAAACCTGAAATGAATGGGGTTCAGCTCTTGAAAGCCCCTGATTCAACACTGTCTACTAAAAATAGTCATAAAAAAAGTGTGATCTGCTCTAAGAGCTGTGTGGAGACCTACAGAGGGAGAGACTGCTTCTCTCTGATCTCTCTTGGCAGCTCTTACAGACTGGTGGAGACATTGTAGGATTAACTCAGTGGAAGTACAATTAAGAAGCATTAATCCTTCTGGAAAATTCACTCTCTGCTGGACCGTAAGAGCACGTGGATGTGAGGCGGCCATATTAGGCTGTACTCCATCCACTCCAATTTGAGCCTACAATGAAAGTTAATGACACTACATTTTTTTTAAATCAAAATGGCAAAATCAGAGTAATGCTTGCTTTCTGAGGAAATATGGAATTAGAATGTGAATGCACTGAAGGCATCCTTCAATTTTATTACATACATGAATGCAAATCTCACAATGCTATAGTAGGAACATAGTTCATATTGATGTAAGGGAGTGCTCACCACAAACAAGGTGTGACCATGAGGCCGAGGTGGGGATTATATATTACACCAACCCACAGCCGCGTGGGCATGTCTGGAGTGTAGATTGGTCGAGGTAGTTGGGTCGGGGTAGGAGAGGTCTGGGTGGTCAATAATACTTGCCGAGGTCGGTGTTGGAGAGTAGAGGATCGTAGGAGGTACTTAGCCATGGTCTGGATTGGAGAGAGGCATATCATCGTGGTACTTTGCCGAGGTCAGTATTGGAGAATAGCGGATCGTCAAGGTACTTTGCCGAGTTCGTGATGGAGTGGTGCGGATCGTCATACGTAGCCAGGGTCAGGAGAACAGAAGTGTGGAGCCCGGAGGAATAGCTATGGTCAGGAGCAAAGATTGGGAAGCACTACAAGACTGTGGAGGCAAGACAGCAGTGAACACGTCGCATATAGGAAGATTAATGCTCAGCCGATGAGCCAGTGGAATGGCTGAGTATAAAAAGCATACTGAGGGTAAGGCTAGAGGGCGTGTCAGGAACATCTGCTGTGATTGGCTGAAGAGGTGCAGGAGACAGGTGTGGGAAGGCTTACTGACAGGGACCAGTGACGAGGTACCTGTGCGCGTACCTCGCGTATTCCGTGTGTACGTGGCGCACCGATGACGCCCCCGCATGGGCGCAACCCGGAGGTGGGACTAGAGGAGTCTGCATTAATTCTCGCCTGTGATGCGTGCGCCCGTAGACCGGTGGCTGATAGATGGCTTAGGTGATGCGCCGCAGGAGGCGGGGGAAGCGGAGCACCGAGTAGCGGAAAGAAGATAGCGAGACTCACGGATCCTTACAATAGAGATTTGCTTCTTGCAATTAAACATGCTTCAGTTCCCTTTAATTTTCAGTTGAATGGCATTAACTGGTTATGCATTTCTTGCTGTTCCTATTGAAACTAAGTACTAATTTTAAATACATTTATAGCTCTAAAAGATCTTAACCAGCAGGGTATTTTTGTTACTACAGAAAATATGTGCTAGCCTGTTGTTGTACTTGCCAAATACAAAATGCAGCAAGTGTTTTCCACCATCATTATCTGCTCTAGCAAAACAAAAAAATAAACAGTTCCTATTTAGTTCTTCAATGCGTTGACTCACTTTACCATGGATGTTTACAGTAAAGGCACAAACAAATTATAGAAGCACAGTACAGTTTGTTCAGAAACATTATTTTGATCTGAAACAATTTAAATAAAAGCAACACCAAAGAATGGTACATTTTTAAATGAGTCCAATGCCTTATTTGACCCAATGTATATATCTGTTTATAGGAATCTTTGTAATTACCTTTATTTAGAGCCAATCAAAGCATGTGATTTGTATTTTTTGGAAAGTGTTTAATTATTAACATAGGGTTGAAGCAGGAGGTCTCCGGAGCTGAAACGCATTAATTTCAGCTTCGGTGAATGCCTGCTTCCTGAGATACTTAACCTGTAGGAGGAACTGGTAGTCACTCTGCTTGGCAAGCAAGGTTCATGTAATGGGGGGGTTTCAAAGCTCCCAGGCCTTGTGGGTCAATTGGAAGACATAACATCATCAGGTTCGGCTTCCTAATGGCCCATGTGACATGGGAGATTTAAAATACTGGCATCCCCTTTGGAGGTCTGTATCTTGGGAAGTAGGGCGTCCCCGGAGCTGAAATTAATGGGGTTTAGCTCCAGAGACCCCATGCTGCAATCCTATATATAAAAAAATAAGAACATTAAAAATGGCTTGAGTGTATACAGTTTTTAGCAGCACCTAAAAATGAAACATACAGAAAGATAAAAATAGAAATGGTGCACGGCAACAAAGAGGAACCCTAATTTCCTCCCAAGTCACAATACATAACATGGGGGGAGTTCCCAGCACTCCAACAAAAATACGATGGCAACAATGATTGTCAAAAAAATATTTTATAGCTGAAATTCCGTGGAACAAACATCCATATATATACACAGATAATATTGTAAGCTATTAATCACAGCAAAAAAAAACACAATTGCTCACAGCAATCAAAACAAAGGGGGAGGGGTGTTAAATGCACTAATCAAGGGAGACACCATATGAGGGACAGGGGAAAAGGAGGAGGGGGAAAGGAAAGAAAAAACAAGGGAATAAGGGGGGCAATGTTTTGGGGTTCTTAGCCCCTTTTTCTGGCCCATTCCCTAGAATCAATCCAGTCTAGGTACTTCCCATTACTCTGTAAAAAAACAAGTGCTCCCATATAAGCCAAACACATTTATGTGAATACAGTTAAGAGTAGAAAACTGTCTGTTGATGAGAATCCTACAGTGGGATATATAGCACAACATACTGCTACAGACACTGAAATACTACTACTGGCATATAAATAAGCTTTCCCATATTAAGCAGTAATGTCCTAGAAATATTCTAGATATACTTAGACACAAGAAGTAATCCAAAAGAGAGCCAATCTCATCACTCCAATAAGGTATACAAAATACTACAACAAAATCCTCTATGCAATATGGATATAGTCTAAGCATTTCTCAGCAAAACAAAGAATCAAACCAACGTCCGGCAGACTGATTAACTAGAGAGAGAGAAGGAAGGGGAGAAAGGGAATTGCTGAGATGGAGGCACAAGCTACCAGAAGGAGACACTTATGGCCCAGGGTAATTAAAGAGAGGAATAAACTAGCAGTGCTCAGTGAGGTAGAGGTAGTAGAGAGGTACTGTTTTAGCAGTAATGCAATACTTTCTGTTTATGAAGAGCTGAGGGGAGACTTGGATCCTCTGACTCAAAGAACTCATGTCATGCCTGATCAAGTCAAATTTGTATGCTCATTACATTGTTTTGTCCTCAGACGCCTTCCACTCAGTTTTGGGAGCTATAAATAGAATAACATAACCCATATTCTCACACTGTTTCCACCAATTACTATAATTTCCTAGTAAGAGGACAGCGGCAGAATGTCATGTTAGGCTTTTACTATGTAGCAGGCATTCCAAATGTTATGGGTTACCATTGAGAGCAGCTACACACAAAAAGGGGAGCTCTGGCACAGCTAGACAATAAACAGGGTGAGGAGATTATATGTACAAGAGAAAAAGGGAAACCTAGTATATGAGCACTCAATCACGACATTATGTATAATGATAATATTAAAATTATTTTATTGTCATCAATGAATATAAAATATGGGGGTTTAAAATCAAAACACAAATCAAACAGCACGTGACTGTAATCAAGGTAACATGGCTGTAACAGCGTCCCATATGTGAGTCACTACAATATATAGTGACTCACCATTACATTCAACTTGCCATTGATACTCAGCCCTAAATGCTCTATTCACTGACATACCTTATGTGTTTGAGCTATAGGGATTAAGGGTCTGGCTTTTTTTGAGTTGCTAAACTATTTGACCACTAACTGTGCACTATTGAAGTGGGAGCTTCCAGCCTGCTCAGATTCAGCAACTCAGGGGTTAACCATTTACAGCCACACCACCAGTGACTACATAAATCCTCACTAACCCACAGGGACCTCCCCCTATGAGTTACGTGCCCTGAAGAAGCATTCCTACGTGAAACGCACGCGTTGGCCACACTCCCCCCTCACACGCGGGACGCCATCATTGCGACCACAACACTAATTGATATTGATTCAAAGTTGCGGAGTCCCAGCGTTCTGTTACCATACGATCCTGCGTGTTGCATTTAGTATCGCAGGATCTCTCCTTGTAAGGGACCTCTCTTCATTACTGCTGTTATTAGTTAGGCATGTCCTCGAGCACCTCAGCATTGATATATGAATGATCAGTGCTGATGTAGGGGACAGTGCGTATAGAAATAAAGTTCTACACTTTAATTGATTAATATCCTGTTGCTATTTGGTCCGCCCGTTTCACACTTTATCCTAAGTGACTCCACTGTGTATATACTGTAGACTCCTTCGTTTACAGGGTCACTTCTTGGGTGGTCCTTGCGGGAAACCGCTAAGTGTCACATTTACCTACTCACGGCACTAATTATCTGCCGTGGATTCGTTCTATCTGTCAGCTGGTATTGTCGGGTGATTGAGAGCAATCCCTAGTTACCTCATAACACAGCAGCTCACTTACACAGGGCTACTGTACTGCTGCTGTTTGCATGCAGCAAGTAATTGTCGGATTCTGTACACAGGACACCTTATTTGGTCAATTATCCTGTTGCTAATTGGTTCGCCCGACTCACACTTATAGTGACTCCCCAATATACTGTACACACTGTAGATCCCTTTGCTCACAGGGTTACTTTTTGGGTGGTCCTTGCGGGAAGCCGCTTAGTGTCACATTCACTTATTCACGGCACTATCTATCTGCCGCGGATCTGTCAGCTGTTATTGTCAGGTGATTGGGATTACATCCCTAGTTACCTCAGAACACAGCCGCTCACCTATACGGGGCTGCTGTGCTGCTGCCATCTGCATGCAGCAGGTAATTGACCTATTCTGCACACAGGACATTATCCTTCTTAATGTATCATTGCCTCTCTGCATATGAATATATTATCTCCATATTCTATTTAATGTCTCTGCTACCCACCCTCCGCAGCAGTGGATTTACTATATTTCCTGCTGATGGTGTAGCGGCGGTGTGTTCCCACGGAGTGATACACTCCCTGTCTTTTGGACACTACACATCTGCCGGTTGTGTGTCTTCCTACACCTTAAGGTATATCTGCATTTACCATTGGGTCATAGCAGGCTAGCCTTGGTTCTGTAGCTGATATCCAAGCCACGTCAATTACCATATTGATACCATAGGCTGTTTGAGACAGTATTAATACAGCGGTTTTACACTGGTCCCTTAACTATATTATAGTTCAACTACAGCACGGGATTCTGAATTCTCGTCATGAATCTCCCATATGTCTAATCTACATAGCTGTTACAGCCATGTTACCTTGATTACAGTCACGTGCGGTTTGATTTGTGTTTTGATTTTAAACCCCTATATTTTATATTCATTGATGACAATAAAATAATTTTAATATAATCATTATACATAATGTTGTGATTGAGTGCTCATATACTAGGTTTCCCTTTTTCTCTTGGACAATTGAGAGCACCCATATAGCACAAGCACCTCCGCATGAAAGGGAGGAGATATTTTGGAACTGGCAACATTATCACTCCCTTAATGTGTAGTTGGTGTGTGATGCACATATGCACGTCATGAATGTAGTACTTCCCAGGGTCATGCTATGATTCGTATATTATGCGCCAGTCGGCTGTGTTTGAGAAGTTTGAATCAGGCACTTTGACGGGTGGATGGCTAGAAGGTATGCGGATTTAGTATACTTTTATATCAACAGGGATAACCCAAAATGTGTTAACAAACACTTACTTTCCCTTCTTGAAATGAAAGTGGGTGTCATTATACCAAATAAGCTTTTCTGCAAACTTTATCATGTTTTCTTATTTTATATTAGATGATGCTGACTATGGACTAAATCCTTGGCTTCTCACTCCTTTGGATGTCAAGGAGATGTGATATGTGTGGTGCTCAGAATCAGACCGGTAACTTCTGTAACATAATTGTAATTGAGACCATAGGCTTGGTGGTCTGGCGACGACGGAGTGCCCCTCAATAAAGCAATAATGCGTGATAACTGTAGGGGAAGTGACAAGTGGAGTCAGTTGGGACAGCCACTGTGATGTACACAATAATCACCCTAACCATATATAAAGGAAGGAACTATGTCCATTGAATAGCAGGGTTTAGATAAGGCACATTGGCACTTTACCTGCGCATCCAGGGGGGCACTCTCAGAATCAGTAGCGTGCAGTCCATCAGATAGGAAGTCCAGGAGGGTAGTTGGTGTAGATAGAGCACAGCTGCAGACGCCCTGCAATGTGAAGCATTCAGGGCATCTGCAGCTGTGCTCTATCTACACCAACTACCCTCCTTTGGATGTCATACTGAAAAAAACATGAATATATTTTTCTGGATGTACAGTATGTAACCCCTCTATTCATTAGCTCAGACTAACTTCTACTGCCGAGGACGGGCCTGAGTTCTACTACCCGTTATGGCCATACATTCTCACTAGCTGAGAACATGTCCAAAGTTCAGACAATAGGACATGATACTGGGCTATGAATAACCCCCCCAAAAGTATTTATATCCAACCCCTAATCCACATCTATATAAACAGAATTGTGATCCTCTGTGTGAAGATAATATAGATACAATCACAACACTGGTAATGCGCTGCAGTCTCTCAGTCTCCACGACCCTGTGTTATAAAGGGGCACAATGTGTAGGTGCTAGCACAAAATTAGAGCTCTTATAATCAGTGTTATACTGTAGTAGGCCCGTCTCTTCACAAAGACTTTGGTACGCTTGTCTACTATATAATGAAGATCTGCTTTCTGGTTACTCACAACTCATTTAGTCTGGTAGACTGCTGATATGCTTTCTGCTCTACTCTGTGAGCCTGTCTGTTACCTAGACAATCAGATCCTCATGTTGTACTCCTCAGGGCCTGGTTATCCGATTGCAGCAGCTCTTGGAGACGGGGACTGTTCTGCCCAGGGTCTCTCAGCTCTCCCCTCTCCTCATGCTCTGGTCTGTACCCGGGTAGCTGTGATTTCTTCCCACCGGGGGTCCCAGGGGTCCAGATAAAAACAAGATAATGTATCCACATCAATATTCTATTTTCCCAACCTATACAGCACTTCAAACTAAAATTGTACATGGTCAACCAGCTAACCAATGCTGGCCAGTGGCATCCAACTTGGCAGATGATAGAATATACAGTATGTGAGCGGGTTTTTATGAGTGTGGACCCCAAACGATGCACCGTAGAGGTAGTCTGGTAGTCAACAACCGCCCATTTTAAGGCCAGGAACTCGATTTTGACTCACAAAGGCCACATGCCTAAGTTGTCCATTATGTCCCTGATACTGCTGCTAATCCTTTTAGGCTGGCATCTACATACAGGATGTAGGGTTTCTACAGGTCAGCGAATGCTAGTACTGGGACATTGGTGAGATGGACCTTGATGGGTTTGAAGGCCTGTGATGGAGCGGCTTGTAGGCAAGGTCAGTTAAGTGTCCACACATACATTTTAGGGTTAACCAAAACATTGAGTGGTTTTATTTTCTCCACAAAACAACAGAACATTGGGCACACTGCCTCTTTAAGGCAAAACACAAAGCATAAAATAAACAAATACTCCTGTTATGAGTCTGACTAAACATTACTCCAGCCCTTTCTATCTGATAGGCCAGTTCCCAGTCCAAATCATATAAAACAATACCAGGGAACAATATATAGTCTTTCCTGACTGTGCTGGTCCTGCATCTCCGTTTCTCCAGATGCAGGTGTTGCAGTCCTGCTGCTCCCAGGAAGTCTTTTGCCCTATTTCTGTGCAGGTGTGGGCATTTGGGTTCCCCACTGTTCAAAGGCAAATCTTTCTATTGAACAAGCCTGGCACCCTGCTGGCTGGAGCTCTGTTATAGCTGGGTGAGAATCGCAGCTGGGTCATAACAAGCCTCTGTGACCCTCCTCTCTTGCAGAGCAGGAACCGGACGTCTAACAGAGACTCCAAAAGGGACTCTGACAAGCAGTTACTTCCTGCCTTTTAGACCCTGCTCAATCAGGAGTTCATTACATCCATCCCATGCCACTCAGTTAGGAACATATACACAAAAAAGGAGTGCAGAGAAAAAACTTCTGTTAGATATACATTTCACATTAACATTTAATGTAGTCCATCAAACACTTACATATTAAAATACAACTGTGAGCATCACTGGCATCTTTCCCTTGTATCACCAGTTGATAGGGACTGCATGACCCCCGGATCACCTCCTAGGTCCGCTCTCTGTGCTCTGGTCTCTCTGGAGCACCAAATGGCCACCTTGATTGAAGCAGTTGAACTACGAGTCCCAGGGTGCACCGTGGGTCAAGTAAATATCACGAGAGCTGCTGCTTAGCTAGAGCGGCACTCTTACGGTCCTTACAGTGAACGGGGTTAGTTTTTGGTATCCTGATGGGCTATTTCGCCACATCCAGCCCTTGGACACTGAGCCAGCCTAATTCCCTCTATGCGTTTCGTGTTTCTCACGCTTCATCAGGAGTTTTTGCATGCTGGGAACTATCTTTTATATCAATAGGTATCTTCCCATTGGCCCACTAATTTTGCAGTGATTGGACACTTCTTCTCATATACAAATACAACATAGATTAACACAATTAACATAAAGAGCAATAATACATAAAATTATACATTGAAACTTCAAAAATTACAGTTTTTTTTAAATAAATAAATATCCGTCATAAGGCTATGTGCCCCAAAAGAACATTTTGTAACCACATTCCTATCAAAAACAATGTCCTAATTAATCTAATATATATTCGGTACTTAGCTAATTCCTTTTAAAATCACAAACATATTCATTTGAAAACATAAATAAAAATCCTAAAATGCTAATAAAATAATGACATTTCATATATCAAAGACCCAGGCCAAATAAGGACCAAATACAGACTGAATTTAAGAAAATCAGAAACACATTTCTTCTAGAGTCCCCCCCCCCCCCCGCCCCACTCTATTTCAAGAATGGGTGAAGCTCCAGTTGCTCATTTAACCCCAATGGGGCTCTCCTGCATAGCGTATATATCCAGAATTGTTTTCGCTGGAGGAATATGCGTTCCGTGATGGAGTACGCATGGAGTCTCACCACTACGTCTCTGTGGCGGTTGGGGTCTGTCGGCTTTGGGCCCAGGGCCCGGTGAGCTCTGTCCATGAGGAGCTCATGTTCAGTGAGGCCTGGCACCAGCTGCAGGAATATTTTGCGGAGGAAAGCTTGAAGGTCCTCGTGGGAGACAGCCTCTGGTATGCTTCTGAGGTGGATGTTCTGTCTCCTTTCTCGGTTCTCAAGGTCTTCAAGCGCGTTCTGCAGGGCCTTCTCCGTGTCCTCTTGCACCCCTCTCCTCATCTTGAGGATCAGGGAGTCGAAGAATTCTTTATTAAAAATGGGAGGGTCAGAGTCAAACTGGTCTTGGAGCTCATTAAGCGCCGCGTGCTCCGGCTCCTCGGCGCCATCTTGAGATCCTGGGCTCAGCTCTGCCTGGCGCGGTGCCGGGGTAAAGAACTTTGTGTCAGTGTTCTGGGTTTTTTTGGCTTTAGTCGCCATCGCCCCCGTGCTGGGTGCAGTTATAGGCATTGAATTCAGGAGGTTTGACGTGGGGTGGGTTGCTTATTTTAGTCTATTTCTTCTGTGGGTGTCGGGAGCTCTTCTCCTAGTCAGCCATCCGTGGTGACGTCACCGGAAGTCTCCCCACTATGGGGACTTTTAACGTTACATATTTGTTTTTAATCTTTATATGAAATTAAATCAAACTTTATTATTTTCCATTTGATCTTTCCGGTTCTTCTGGGTCAATAGGCCGACTTACAGCAATTAACTGTTGGACTACTGTTATCCATCTACTAATATCCAGCATTGAGTGCTAGAAATAGGGGGAACCTTTCTGATCCTTCTTGGATCAACTCTGTAAAAATAATGGGGGAATGGTCAGTGTGCAATCATAATTGTATCTGCCCACCGTTTGGCACTATTTGGCTAGTTGACCAAAGATATTGGCATTTGTCACGAAGATAGCCTCAGTCTCATCCTTACTTCAGACTTCTGGACCTATTAGTGCAATCACGGTCAGAGGTCCCGACACTCCCCTGACCAACTTCAGGAATTCCAATTCAACCAATACATACCGCAAGTATGGGTAGCTGCAGTCACTGAGGCCACACACATAAATCCCCTCCAATGTCTAGAATGTCTTTAGCTTCCTGTATGGGCCTCCTTCATTAAGAAGAACCATCCAGTTTCTAACTAATTGATCTAAGGTGGTCAGCATCTCAATTAAGGAGATTTTGGGACAGGACATATAGAATTCCCTCCATCTTTAATATCTTCCAGTCTTGTTCCTTCCGGTTTAACTACCCCAGATTACTTTTCTTGGGGAAAGGTCGGTGTAACGAGAGACAAGGCAGTTTACACCTTTTTAACCGGGATCATTCACTGAGCAAAACAAGGTAATGAAATAAATTGTAGTTTAGTCACACAAATTTGCTTACACACTTGTGTATTTTTGTCATGTTGGATGTAGCATTGGGCTTCTCTGTCATCTGTTGTTCACTATGATATACAAAATACAGATTTGTACAAAATTGTACATGGTCAACCAGCTAACCAATGCTGGCCAGTGGCATCCAACTTGGCAGAGGAAAGAATATACAGTATGTGAGCGGGTTTTTATCAGTGTGGACCCCAAACGATGCACCGTAGAGGTAGTCGGGTAGTCAACAACCGCCCATTTTATGGCCAGGAACTCGATTTTGACTCATAAAGGCCACCTGCCTAAGTTGTCCATTATGTCCCTGATACCGCTGCTAATCCTTTTAGGCTGGCATCTACAGACAGGATGTAGGGTTTCTACAGGTCAGCGAATGCTAGTACTGGGACATTGGTGAGATGGACCTTGATGGGTTTGAAGGCCTGTGATGGAGCGGCTTGTAGGCAAGGTCAGTTAAGAGTCCACACACATTTTAGGGCTAACCAAAACATTGAGTGGTTTTATTTTCTCCACAAAACAACAGAACATTGGGCACACTGCCCCTTTAAGGCAAAACACAAAGCATAAAATAAATAAATACTCCTGTTATGAGTCTGACTAAACATTACACCAGCCCTTTCTATCTGATAGGCCAGTTCCCAGTCCAAATCATATAAAACAATACCAGGGAACAATATATAGTCTTTCCTGACTGTGCTGGTCCTGCATCCCCGTTTCTCCAGATGCAGGTGTTGCAGTCCTGCTGCTCCCAGGAAGTCTGTTGCCCTATTTCTGTGCAGGTGTGGGGATTTGGGTTCCCCACTGTTCAAAGGCAAATCTTTCTATTGAACAAGCCTGGAACCCTGCTGGCTGGAGCTCTGTTACAGCTGGGTGAGAATCGCAGCTGGGTCATAACAAGCCTCTGTGACCCTCCTCTCTTGCAGAGCAGGAACCGGACGTCTAACAGAGACTCCAAAAGGGACTCTGACAAGCAGTTACTTCCTGCCTTTTAGACCCTGCTCAATCAGGAGTTCATTACATCCATCCCATGCCACTCAGTTAGGAACATATACACAAAAAAGGAGTGCAGAGAAAAAACTTCTGTTAGATATACATTTCACATTAACATTTAATGTAGTCCATCAAACACTTACATATTAAAATACAACTGTGGGCATCACTGGCATCTTTCCCTTGTATCACCAGTTGATAGGGACTGCACGACCCCCGGATCACCTCCTAGGTCTGCTCTCTGTGCTCTGGTCTCTCTGGAGCACCAAATGGCCACCTTGATTGAAGCAGTTGAACTACGAGTCCCAGGGTGCACCGTGGGTCAAGTAAATATCACGAGAGCTGCTGCTTAGCTAGAGCGACACTCTTACGGTCCTTACAGTTAACGGGATTAGATTTTGGTATCCTGATGGGCTATTTCACCACATCCAGCCCTTGGACACTGAGCCAGCCTAATTCCCTCTATGCGTTTCGCGTGTCTTACGCTTCATCAGGAGTTTTTGCATGCTGGGAACTATCTTTTATATCAATAGGTATCTTCCCACTGGCCTACTAATTTTGCAGTGATTGGACACTTCTTCTCACATACAAATACAACATAGATTAACACAATTATCACTCAATCATAAAGAGCAATAATACATAAAATTATACATTGAAAATTCAAAAATTACAGTTTTTTTAAAATAAATAAATATCCGTCATAAGGCTATGTGCCCCAAAAGAACATTTTGTAACCACATTCCTATCAAAAACAATGTCCTAATTAATCTAATATATATTCGGTACTTAGCTAATTCCTTTTAAAATCACAAACATATTCATTTGAAAACATAAATAAAAATCCTAAAATGCTAATAAAATAATGACATTTCATATATCAAAGACCCAGGCCAAATAAGGACCAAATACAGACTGAATTTAAGAAAATCAGAAACACATTTCTTCTAGAGTCCCCCCCCCCCCACCCCACTCTATTTTAAGAATGGGTGAACCTCCAGTTGCTCATTTAACCCCAATGGGGCCCTCCTGCATATCGTATATATCCAGAATTGTTTTCGCTGGAGGAATATGCGTTCCTTGGTGGAGTACGCGTGGAGTCTCACCACTATGTCTCTGTGGCGGTTGGGGTCTGTCGGCTTTGGGCCCAGGGCCCGGTGAGCTCTGTCCATGAGGAGCTCATGTTTAGTGAGGCCTGGCACCAGCTGCAGGAATATTTTGCGGAGGAAAGCTTGAAGGTCCTCGTGGGAGACAGCCTCTTGTATGCTTCTGAGGCGGATGTTCTGTCTCCTTTCTCGGTTCTCAAGGTCTTCAAGCGCGTTCTGCAGGGCCTTCTCCGTGTCCTCTTGCACACCTCTCCTCATCTTGAGGATCAGGGAGTCGAAGAATTCTTTATTAAAAACGGGAGGGTCAGAGCCAAACTGGTCTTGGAGCTCATTAAGCGCCGCGTGCTCCGGTTCCTCGGCGCCATCTTGAGATCCTGGGCTCAGCTCTGCCTGGCGCGGTGCCGGGGTAAAGAACTTTGTGACAGTGTTCTGTTTTTTTTTGGCTTTAGTTGCCATCTCCCCAGTGCTGGGTGCAGTTATA
This sequence comes from Ascaphus truei, assembly GCF_040206685.1. Classification (NCBI taxonomy): domain Eukaryota; kingdom Metazoa; phylum Chordata; class Amphibia; order Anura; family Ascaphidae; genus Ascaphus; species Ascaphus truei. The sequence goes on along the minus strand of NC_134483.1, from coordinate 157,569,126 downwards.
GGCATTGAATTCAGGAGGTTTGACGTGGGGTGGGTTGCTTATTCTAGTCTATTTCTTCTGAGGGTGTCGGGAGCTCTTCTCCTAGTCAGCCATCCGTGGTGACGTCACCGGAAGTCTCCCCACTATGGGGACTTTTAACGTTACATATTTGTTTTTAATCTTTATATGAAATTAAATCAAACTTTATTATTTTCCATTTGATCTTTCCGGTTCTTCTGGGTCAATAGACCGACTCACAGCAATTAACTGTTGGACTACTGTTATCCATCTACTAATATCCAGCATTGAGTGCTAGAAATAGGGGGAACCTTTCTGATCCTTCTTGGATCAACTCTGTAAAAATAATTGGGGAATGGTCAGTGTGCAATCATAATTGTATCTGCCCACCGTTTGGCACTATTTGGCTAGTTGACCAAAGATATTGGCATTTGTCACGAAGATAGCCTCAGTCTCATCCTTACTTCAGACTTCTGGACCTATTAGTGCAATCACGGTCAGAGGTCCCGACACTCCCCTGACCAACTTCAGGAATTCCAAATCAACCAATACATACCGCAAGTATGGGTAGCTGCAGTCACTGAGGCCACACACATAAATCCCCTCCATTGTCTAGAATGTCTTTAGCTTCCTGTATGGGCCTCCTTCATTACGAAGAACCATCCAGTTTCTAACTAATTGATCTAAGGTGGTCAGCATCTCAATTAAGGAGATTTTGGGACAGGACATATAGAATTCCCTCCGTCTTTAATATCTTCCAGTCTTGTTCCTTCCGGTTTAACTACCCCAGATTACTTTTCTTGGGGAAAGGTCGGTGTAACGAGAGACAAGGCAGTTTACACCTTTTTAACCGGGATCATTCACTGAGCAAAACAAGGTAATGAAATAAATTGTAGTTTAGTCACACAAATTTGCTTACACACTTGTGTATTTTTGTCATGTTGGATGTAGCATTGGGCTTCTCTGTCATCTGTTGTTCACTATGATATACAAAATACAGATTTGTACAAAATTGTACATGGTCAACCAGCTAACCAATGCTGGCCAGTGGCATCCAACTTGGCAGAGGAAAGAATATACAGTATGTGAGCGGGTTTTTATCAGTGTGGACCCCAAACGATGCACCGTAGAGGTAGTCGGGTAGTCAACAACCGCCCATTTTATGGCCAGGAACTCGATTTTGACTCATAAAGGCCACCTGCCTAAGTTGTCCATTATGTCCCTGATACCGCTGCTAATCCTTTTAGGCTGGCATCTACAGACAGGATGTAGGGTTTCTACAGGTCAGCGAATGCTAGTACTGGGACATTGGTGAGATGGACCTTGATGGGTTTGAAGGCCTGTGATGGAGCGGCTTGTAGGCAAGGTCAGTTAAGAGTCCACACACATTTTAGGGCTAACCAAAACATTGAGTGGTTTTATTTTCTCCACAAAACAACAGAACATTGGGCACACTGCCCCTTTAAGGCAAAACACAAAGCATAAAATAAATAAATACTCCTGTTATGAGTCTGACTAAACATTACACCAGCCCTTTCTATCTGATAGGCCAGTTCCCAGTCCAAATCATATAAAACAATACCAGGGAACAATATATAGTCTTTCCTGACTGTGCTGGTCCTGCATCCCCGTTTCTCCAGATGCAGGTGTTGCAGTCCTGCTGCTCCCAGGAAGTCTGTTGCCCTATTTCTGTGCAGGTGTGGGGATTTGGGTTCCCCACTGTTCAAAGGCAAATCTTTCTATTGAACAAGCCTGGAACCCTGCTGGCTGGAGCTCTGTTACAGCTGGGTGAGAATCGCAGCTGGGTCATAACAAGCCTCTGTGACCCTCCTCTCTTGCAGAGCAGGAACCGGACGTCTAACAGAGACTCCAAAAGGGACTCTGACAAGCAGTTACTTCCTGCCTTTTAGACCCTGCTCAATCAGGAGTTCATTACATCCATCCCATGCCACTCAGTTAGGAACATATACACAAAAAAGGAGTGCAGAGAAAAAACTTCTGTTAGATATACATTTCACATTAACATTTAATGTAGTCCATCAAACACTTACATATTAAAATACAACTGTGGGCATCACTGGCATCTTTCCCTTGTATCACCAGTTGATAGGGACTGCACGACCCCCGGATCACCTCCTAGGTCTGCTCTCTGTGCTCTGGTCTCTCTGGAGCACCAAATGGCCACCTTGATTGAAGCAGTTGAACTACGAGTCCCAGGGTGCACCGTGGGTCAAGTAAATATCACGAGAGCTGCTGCTTAGCTAGAGCGACACTCTTACGGTCCTTACAGTTAACGGGATTAGATTTTGGTATCCTGATGGGCTATTTCACCACATCCAGCCCTTAGACACTGAGCCAGCCTAATTCCCTCTATGCGTTTCGCGTGTCTTACGCTTCATCAGGAGTTTTTGCATGCTGGGAACTATCTTTTATATCAATAGGTATCTTCCCACTGGCCTACTAATTTTGCAGTGATTGGACACTTCTTCTCACATACAAATACAACATAGATTAACACAATTATCACTCAATCATAAAGAGCAATAATACATAAAATTATACATTGAAAATTCAAAAATTACAGTTTTTTTAAAATAAATAAATATCCGTCATAAGGCTATGTGCCCCAAAAGAACATTTTGTAACCACATTCCTATCAAAAACAATGTCCTAATTAATCTAATATATATTCGGTACTTAGCTAATTCCTTTTAAAATCACAAACATATTCATTTGAAAACATAAATAAAAATCCTAAAATGCTAATAAAATAATGACATTTCATATATCAAAGACCCAGGCCAAATAAGGACCAAATACAGACTGAATTTAAGAAAATCAGAAACACATTTCTTCTAGAGTCCCCCCCCCCCACCCCACTCTATTTTAAGAATGGGTGAACCTCCAGTTGCTCATTTAACCCCAATGGTGCCCTCCTGCATATCGTATATATCCAGAATTGTTTTCCCTGAAGGAATATGCGTTCCTTGGTGGAGTACGCGTGGAGTCTCACCACTATGTCTCTGTGGCGGTTGGGGTCTGTCGGCTTTGGGCCCAGGGCCCGGTGAGCTCTGTCCATGAGGAGCTCATGTTTAGTGAGGCCTGGCACCAGCTGCAGGAATATTTTGCGGAGGAAAGCTTGAAGGTCCTCGTGGGAGACAGCCTCTTGTATGCTTCTGAGGCGGATGTTCTGTCTCCTTTCTCGGTTCTCAAGGTCTTCAAGCGCGTTCTGCAGGGCCTTCTCCGTGTCCTCTTGCACACCTCTCCTCATCTTGAGGATCAGGGAGTCGAAGAATTCTTTATTAAAAACGGGAGGGTCAGAGCCAAACTGGTCTTGGAGCTCATTAAGCGCCGCGTGCTCCGGTTCCTCGGCGCCATCTTGAGATCCTGGGCTCAGCTCTGCCTGGCGCGGTGCCGGGGTAAAGAACTTTGTGACAGTGTTCTGTTTTTTTTTGGCTTTAGTTGCCATCTCCCCAGTGCTGGGTGCAGTTATAGGCATTGAATTCAGGAGGTTTGACGTGGGGTGGGTTGCTTATTCTAGTCTATTTCTTCTGAGGGTGTCGGGAGCTCTTCTCCTAGTCAGCCATCCGTGGTGACGTCACCGGAAGTCTCCCCACTATGGGGACTTTTAACGTTACATATTTGTTTTTAATCTTTATATGAAATTAAATCAAACTTTATTATTTTCCATTTGATCTTTCCGGTTCTTCTGGGTCAATAGACCGACTCACAGCAATTAACTGTTGGACTACTGTTATCCATCTACTAATATCCAGCATTGAGTGCTAGAAATAGGGGGAACCTTTCTGATCCTTCTTGGATCAACTCTGTAAAAATAATTGGGGAATGGTCAGTGTGCAATCATAATTGTATCTGCCCACCGTTTGGCACTATTTGGCTAGTTGACCAAAGATATTGGCATTTGTCACGAAGATAGCCTCAGTCTCATCCTTACTTCAGACTTCTGGACCTATTAGTGCAATCACGGTCAGAGGTCCCGACACTCCCCTGACCAACTTCAGGAATTCCAAATCAACCAATACATACCGCAAGTATGGGTAGCTGCAGTCACTGAGGCCACACACATAAATCCCCTCCATTGTCTAGAATGTCTTTAGCTTCCTGTATGGGCCTCCTTCATTACGAAGAACCATCCAGTTTCTAACTAATTGATCTAAGGTGGTCAGCATCTCAATTAAGGAGATTTTGGGACAGGACATATAGAATTCCCTCCATCTTTAATATCTTCCAGTCTTGTTCCTTCCGGTTTAACTACCCCAGATTACTTTTCTTGGGGAAAGGTCGGTGTAACGAGAGACAAGGCAGTTTACACCTTTTTAACCGGGATCATTCACTGAGCAAAACAAGGTAATGAAATAAATTGTAGTTTAGTCACACAAATTTGCTTACACACTTGTGTATTTTTGTCATGTTGGATGTAGCATTGGGCTTCTCTGTCGTCTGTTGTTCACTATGATATACAAAATACAGATGAAAATGACACTTACTGGGGGTCGAAAACTAGACTCTCCTAGGTGCAGGGAACTCTAAATAAGAGTTTTACCCTGACAGGGACTTAGCCCAGAACCTCCTGGATCCCAAATCGGTGTGAAGTTCCACACACCACTGCTCCCATCTCTTCTAAGAACTTGGACTCTTTTGACCGCAAGCTACAACGATCCTCTGGAACCGAAATCAGCATCAAATCCCAGCCGCGACAGCCAAGTTTGTTTTTGAGAACTTGGTCGCAAAAAGAATCTGGCAGGCAGGCTTTCCTGGCTTGAAATCGAAGCCGGCTGTCTGCTATTCACGCAAGATCAACTTCAAAAAGCTTGCCCGCGCTCTTACTACTGGGAATCTCAAATCTCATTGGCTCAGACATATCTTATTGTATTCTGAGTTTCATTCATGAAAGTCAGCAGCCATTCATCTCAAGGGAACTTTCTCAGCAGCCAATCAGAGACAAGCGTTATAAAAAGCCGTGTCAGAGGGAAATATGAAATTGCCAAGGGACATGCGCAAGTTTGCCACCTCCGTCCCTGGCTATCTCAATGCCACCCGCTGGGTCAGGGTCCACTAGGTCTGGCAGAGAAAATGGCAACCCAGAAGATTGACATTGTCCTCCGGACCAGGTACTTGAGCCCTTCCCTGCCATCCAAGTGCTTTTCACACCTCCTGCATCCTCTGGCTACTTTGAACTCCGATGTCCAGCAGACTTACTGGCACCTATGGGGTAGAAAGAAACTGAATGAGCATAATAAATGCAACACATACATAATTAACCTATATAATATAGGTAGTGCTCCCTGGAGTCAAAACTACACTGTAAACAAGAGAGAAAAAGTTGTAGGTATGATAAAACAGGGTCTACTAGGACACCAAAAATGGGGCACACAAGTATGAGTACAAAATTGTAAATTTTATTAACCAAACAGCCAAATGAAGACAAGCAGACTATAATAAAACAGTAAAAACATAGTGAACCTATGGGGCAGCCCTGACAGTCTGTGGGCATCAGTTTAGATATTCGCAGCACATTACAGTACACAACAGTACATTACAATGTATAAATAATAATCCCACGGGGGATTAGTTTTACCTTCTTTAGGGCAGCATCAATCTCCCGCCTATCATACCCTCTGTCCAGAAAACATTTGGCCATTCCAAGTAACGCTTGATCACACTCCCCCTGGTTGCTGATAATTCTCCGTACTCTCAATAACTAAGAGTAGGGTAACCCCCTCTTTAATGATGGCTGATGGCCACAAGTAAAGTGTTTTTGTCTGTCTTCTTCTGATGAATCCTAGTCAATAATGAATCTGCACCCTTGTACATCACACCTGGACAGAGGGTATGATAGGCGGGAGATTGATGCTGTCCTCAAGAAGGTAAAACAAATTCCCCGTGGCCATCTTTTTGCACCTGCTACGAAATCACAGGCTACTGACCGCTTTAATGTGACTAGTACTTACCGCACTGCTTCAGGGATGATCAAGACAAGTATACTTAAGCATTGGCATATACTTGCTAACGATAAAAAGAATAGGCAAGAGCTTTTTGAATTCACCTTTATTCTGTTATAGGAGAGGGCGCAACATTGGAGACGCTTTCACACAGTCCGACCTAGTGACCAAATACAGTAACCATTTGGCTGACCAGGACAGCAGGGGTGTATAAATGCAATGGGTGTATGAACTGTCAACATATGTTCTTAGGCAAGAAATTTGCACACAGTGGCAAGGCTATAAGAATAAAGGACTTTATGAACAGCGAGAGCTGTTTTGTAGTGTATTTTATCCAGTTCCCATGCAGCTTTTATTATATTGGGAAGACTACTCGGATGCACAAAGAGCGAATTTGTCTCCATAGATCGTCCATCAGGAAGGCTTTATTAGATACAGGTGATATGGATGACATGAAATTAGAAGATGTAGCAAGAAATGAAAAAAATTCAAGCATAGCCTTGCTACCATGCGGTGTATGCCCATCCTACAGGCAC